>NW_015151119.1:337519-349225 GCF_000732505.1 Cyprinodon variegatus
ACTTTTCCATATAAAATTACGACTATGGACTCTGAGGGGAGTCCATAGGGAGCCCAGAGCATAAATATGCAGGTGGCAGAGGGAAATAGATATACAACAGCAGTTTTG
The DNA here is from genome assembly GCF_000732505.1 of Cyprinodon variegatus. NCBI lineage: Eukaryota > Metazoa > Chordata > Actinopteri > Cyprinodontiformes > Cyprinodontidae > Cyprinodon > Cyprinodon variegatus. Next base: position 337,628 of record NW_015151119.1, read on the forward strand.
GTTGGAAAAAGTTACAGTTTTAAATTTTGGCTTAAGTGCACAGCCCTAGTGAAAAAATTAATAAAAAAAAGTACATATTTGAATAAAAATGATGCAGCTGTATTGTTAGATCCATTAAAGTTGATTTTTCCATTCGTTCCATCTCATTGAATTTTTCATATGAATTTGAAACTTTCAAATCTGCATTTAAGGCCTAGTTATAGAGGCAAATAATTAATAATCAACTAATCAAAAGTGATAAATAGCACTTTAGTCTTATAATGATAAAAAAAAAAACAATTCTGTTATTATTATTAACAGTGAAATGCATTGTATTTGTGACATGTTGCAATCATCCCCAAACAATGATGCAACTGTCTGTGGGTCTGGGCTCCATTGCAACATCTGACTCTTAGCTTTGTATTGCAAATAATGAGAAACATCTTTAATTAGCTTTAAATGGTGTTGACTATAAACTCAAAGAATATTGTACACATTAATGGTTTGTCTAATTCGGACCAGAATCAAATGTAAAACGTATTTTAGTTGACACACATATATGTATTTATATATGGGAGATAATGTCATCAGATGGATCAAAACGCAAACTCTGAAAACCAAAAGTGAGGAAGAGAAGTCCCTTTAAAAAAAGTATATATAGTGCCATGTGTTTTATTCATTTATTTAATTTTTTTTTTCTTTGAACAACTCAAACATTATTGTAAGTGAATCGATAGCATAGGATTGTGACGTGAAAGAAAAACATCATAATCTTGCAGGTGTTAGCTTGAATAAGAATCTTAATTTGCGTGAAATAAATTTCTGATCATCACCACAACTAAACTGCCTGTAGGTCAGACAGTTCATTGTAGAATTGGTCTAGTATGGCCAGAATACCTTGTTTTTATTCTTGTTTAGGGTTTTGAAACTATGACTTGCCTTCTTAGACTTTTTTTTATATATCCAATATTGACTTCAATCCAATATCAGGGAAAATTACATGGCATTAAATCAGCCTGCATCTAAAATCTCCTATATTTGCATCTTTATATAAATACACTGCTTCCTTTAAAAGTTAATGTAAATATTTATTTGTTAAAACATGATCAGTTGTTTTCATACTTGGTATTCTTTATTTCAGTAATGTCACTGATGAAACCTTTGCTAATATTCAGCACTTTAAACCAAGTAATAAAAGAATGCGTGATTTGTGTTTATATCATATCTGGGCCATACCAGTACCGTCAGAACTCAAAAGCAACTATAATAATATCATATTGGAAATAAAAAGGCCATATCTGGACATCCCTACTTTTCAGAAAGGCGAGTGGAGGTCTGGTTGTTCTCCCAGCTGTTACTGCGGGCCTCTTGACTTAAACTTGCTGAATTCTCACGGTATTTGTGCATTCACAAACGAAAGATAATGTGTAAAACTAAACCTGATAGCTACACACTATCAGTACCTTTCACTAGTTTACCCTTGACTGTCTCTCTGTTCGATGCATCCCTTATGGTGGGAAGATAAGTCAATAAAAATGTTTGCATAGGTGTCTGAATTTGTAGATTTAAGTCAATCAAAGTCAATACATTTCAAGATTTTTATTTGTGGGTTGCACGGTGGATAGCCCACCGCGACCCTGACAGGAGTAAGAGGGGAAAATGAAAGATGGATGTTTTTTTCTTCCTCGTTGCCAGCTGTTAAATAAAAGTCACATTGTGTGGGCGAATAGGTTTAGAAGTCACAACTTTCTAACAATAGAAGTATGAATATGAACGGGTACGAAGTCTACTTTTACACTCCTTACCAATTGGTGGCGGTAATGTATCTGCTCTACAACCACCATTAAACAAGAAGAGGAAGAAAACAAAACCACTAATCGAACTTTGTTTGCTGAAATTGTGTTTTTAGCGCATGCACTGCATTATATTCGATCAATGGTTTGTTTTTGCCTTCTTTTTTACAAAGCTAGTTAGCTGCAAAACTCCTCACTGCCACCAGCTGGTGACTCCTTCTTACTGCTTCATCAGCGGTTGTAAATTCATACTAATTTGGGATTTATATCTATATCGCTGCAAAGTGTGATTCCGATGCAACATGAGAACAAATTTAAGTCTTACATCTCTTCAAGGTTATTTACTTACATTTACATATTCAGAAACCTAAGAATCCTTTTTTTTAATGAAAGTTATCTCACCCCATATTCTCCTGTCTTTGACTAAAGCCATGTTTTGGTAGGTGTGTAGGGATACCAGAGGAAATGGGGCTGCATACCAAAGCCCACCTCCATTTTTCACATTCCTCCGCTTCACAATTATGCACGACTTTGAGTGTTTTGTTGGGCTTTCGTGTCAAAGCAAAAGACAGAGGACATTTTGTGGAAACATTCAAAAGTTGTGAAAGCTTTTTCAAAATACTCTGCATGTGAGAGAAATTATGGAATGGTTTAAAAAAAACAACAACATGCTTCTAAGTAGGAGGGATCGTCAGCAACTGGGAATGTGGTTTGTGGTCAGATAAATGGCTCTTCCTGCTCCTTATGGTAGAAATAGATACTGTGTGTTGTGGAACTAAGTGAAGAAAAACAACAACTATACAACTCTTCACTTAGTGACGTAACCCATACATTAATGGGAAGAGTTACATTAGGATATTTTACACTGAATAACAGTAATGAAGGCTGTTTCATTAAAGTCAGTTGAAAATGAAGAGAAAAGTTTTTTCTCCAGCAAGATGTTGCTTTTTTTTTAGCTTTGGAAAACTTTCATTGAAATGACAAAACCGTAACTAATTCTGGGTTCTTTTAATGAATTAATAAATAAAAGAAGCACATTTTGAATTTTAATTTCTGCACTTAGACACAGATCAGCTTTCAAAGGAATCATATCAAAGGAAATTTTGGGGTTTGCTTTCTGGATAAAGGCAAAATTAAGACCTTTTTAATATATAAAAATGTTTGTATGTTTTTCCCTCATGTTATTTGTTTCTTTTTTTTAATAGCAGCTTCTTATCTTCCAAATAACAGTGCTAACTGATGCGTATTATTAAACACCTGTGAACTCTGTTTCCACAATAACAGCAATGTGACAAATCCAATTCGGGATACCTCGCTGGAGCGGAGATCGAGCATTTTTACGATCTGTTGACCCATCGGGAGGAGATCGACGTCATCTATGGGGAGTACGCCAAAACCACGGGCTTCATGAGTGCCCAAAACCTGGTGGAGTTCCTGATGAAGGAGCAGAGAGAGAAAACCACCCTAGCTGATGCCAAGCAGATCATTGAGAAGCACGAGCCAGATGAACAAGGTCAGTTAAGGGCTGGAGCTCTGGCACTTTAAAAAAACAGGTGCAGCCTGATTACATTTTTGAGTACATAGAATAGATAATCCCTTTATTGACCCACAATGGGGAAATTGTCGGCGTTACAGCAACAAAAGATTATAGCAAAAGTGGTCACACAAATGTGGACATTAAAAAGTGTATAAAAATAACATGACAGATTTTTGGACATAAACAAACATTATATAAGGTTTTATCAATATATGGGTTTCAAAGTAACTGCATGAGGATGAATTTTTATTTTTCTCTTTATCCTAAAGACACGTCTGCATCTTGATTGGAAGAGTTTTATTTTGCACTCCATTTTCACTCAGATAAAATTAAAATTAAAATTTGGAAAGAACTTTACCAGGGGCAGAGCTATAAAAGTGTCAGAGGGGGGCGGCGCCAGGTACCCCCAAATGATTGACTTGTCACAGCAGCAGCTCAGTCCTGTCCTGTACAGCACTTTGTGATATGAAGTGCAAAAAAAGACTTAAATAAAAGTATAGTCGCTTCAATGAAAATGTTACTGAAAAAATTTAAAAATTAAACTTTGAGTAAAAGTTACTTTTGTAAGCAACAAAAAATATATATATAAGAGAAGAAACTAAAATCTGAAAGAAAACATTAAATTAATTTTGCACCAACAATGATTTATATGGTAAAATGGTCTCTACTTGTAAGGCAAGAGACCATTTTACCACTATAAAGACAATTCAAAGTGTTTTACATGAATGAAAAAAAAAATGTAAAAGCAAGAAGAAAGCAAATGAAACAGTTGGATCACAAAATTTGTTGAATGATACCTTAGTTAAGATTTTAGCTTTACCATCCAAAGGCAGTTCTAAAGAAATGGGTTTTTAACTTTGATCTAAAATATTCAATCCCTTATTCATAAATACATTGATACGCTATAGGCCAAGTTAAATTTTAGATTTTTATATTTGTTTATAAATAACAAATGGCTTACACAAATCATATCCTCTTCGTACCCAACATGTGCATAGTTAAATATATTTAATGTTTAGGAAAAGAACATCCTCCTTTAGTGTTTGAATACATAAGGTATTCAAACACTAAAGGTTAGCATTAAAAGCTGTTAGCTTTTAATGCTAACAGCTGGGAAGTTGTTACCGAGCACAGAAATTAGCATATTCCACTATTTTTTTTTTTTGTTTGTTTGTTTGTTTGTTTTTTTAACTCTAAACTTGAACTTTGATATGGGTTCAGTAGGTCAGATTTAATCCCCAGATTAACACTCTGATTTACAGAGGTACATTTGTTAGAACTAGCTTTTCTTCTTGGTCCTTGCAATGTTTTCAACCTCCCTTACTTTCAAAAACCTTTCTGTATAACGCAAAGCTTTATTTATTATTCTAATTCAGTTTAGTTTATTTAAATAACGCCAATTCACAGACATGTCATCTCAAGGCACTTTACAGAGATAATTCAGCCAGATCAAACAGTCAGATTGCTTTTTTTTAAGAAAAAACAGTTGATTACATCGACTCATTGACTCAAAGCCAATCCCTCACACCAAGCATGCTACAGCGACAGTGGAGAGGAAAACTCCCTTTTAACAGGAAGTTGCCAAAGCCAACTGGGGTTAAAGGAGAGGGAAACGGACAGAGAAATTATTTTACTCCTGGTTGTTTTGGACTGTAAACTACTATCTCTGCATTACAGTAAATGGTTGATACCAAAGTTTCTTCTGAGTACCAATAATGAAAAGAAGTAGCAGTGGTTGTCACATATCATAAATTCATATCTTTATATGTTCTAGCATTTTGTTCATATTGATAATTACCTATTTATAACATCAGAAATGAATCTGTAATAACTTTTCTTACTTTTTGCTCCCTTTTAGCCAAGGCCAAAGAGCTGCTGTCCAAAGATGGCTTCCTCATGTATCTCCATAATCCAGATGCCATGCTCCTCAATCCAGATCACAAGGTGCTGCATCATGACATGCAGCAGCCCCTCAACCATTATTTCATCTCGTCCTCGCACAACACCTACCTAATGGAGGATCAGCTGAAAGGACCCAGCAGCACAGAGGCTTACATCAGGTAACAAACTCATCCTCTGTCTTCTGCGTGGAGGACAGCGTGAGCTGATTAACATCAGCTTAGTCCGCAGATGTTTATCCAGGTTTTGCTGAGACTTACCTCTATATCCTGGAGAGATGTGGTAGGGGAGACTGGATGATAAAAATTACTGTTTTTGGAGAAAATACCCTGAAATGTTAAAGAATGAATTAAGAACATTACAAAATAGTTTCTTCATACCTTTTAAATCTTTTACAAATACCAGTCTGAGTATTCAGCAAATCATTTAATGGTTTTAGTGGTTGCTACAGCTGCAGGTTGGGTGTCTCTTCATCCAATTCTACCCAGGGCGTCTGACATCAGGGTTTAAGTCTTGCTACAGAACACTGACTGTTGGATTCTGCCTGAGGCATACAAATATGCAACATTACTTTAATTTGAACTATTTAGAATCTCTCCCCTCCATTCTTCATGCATTGTGTCATGATCTCTGGCCAGCTTCCCTTAGAAGATTCCCTCAACCTTAGAAGATTGAAACAGACAAAATAAAAGGAAAGACAGCAGCTGGTTTATCTGTTGATGTAGCCAGAATGAAGATAAAATAGGAAATTTAGGTATCGGTCTGATCTGATTATTAATCAGCTAAATCTGATTAAAGATGGTGCGCTCTGACTTTGAATTTGAAGCACCAAAGACATTTTGGACAGTATATGTGTCATCTCACCACCTGCAATGATAAAAAAAAAGGTTATTTGTAATGGTTGCTAAATAACTGTTTTCCCTCCTTTTTATGTTTTACATTTATTGCAGAGCTTTAATTTTCTGCAACATGCAGCACTTTGCAAACCAAAACCAAAAAGTTTCCTTCACCCATCCTGAGCTCCTTATTTTACATCTTTTCATTTCACTGCAAACAGAAATATATTTCTAGCGGATTTTTTGAGAGCCTTCTTATTGGTTATGGTGTAAATAGACGTCCCCCTCCTGAGCTGTGGATGTTTCTGGCTCTCGCTTAGCTAAAACAACCCTCTTATCTGCTGTGATGAGTGGAGCTTGTGGTTGAAATGCTGAAAGGTGCCGTAGTGAGTTTTTAAAGATGGTTTGTTGATTCTTCAGGGCTCTGATGAAGGGCTGCCGCTGTGTGGAGCTGGATTGCTGGGATGGATCGGACAACGAGCCAGTGATCTACCACGGTTACACCCTAACCTCGAAGATCCTCTTCAAAGATGTCATCAAAGCAATAAAGGAGTATGCCTTCAAGGTGTGGTTTTATTTGTAATCTTTGGCAGCATCTTGTGAATTGTCTATTGTGACACTTTCTTTTTTTTTTTCCCCCCCTCCTGTCATCCTCCAAGACATCCGACTATCCAGTAATTCTTTCCTTGGAGAACCACTGTAGCGTAGAGCAGCAGTCGGTCATGGCCAAGCATATGACCTCCATCCTGGGGAGCGCGCTCGTCACCACTCCCCTGGGTGACAGCATGCCCACCAACTTCCCATCGCCTGAGGTTGGTTGACATCAGCTCAGCTGGTTTAGGGCTTTGATGGTAAAAGGTTTCAGCTCCACGGTGTCATAATGAGGTGTGCTCTTCTACAGGAGCTGAAAGGGAAGTTCCTGATTAAAGGGAAGAGGTTAAACAAACTGGAAGCCAGCTTTGCTGATGCTTCTCCAGAGGACGAGGATACCGATGTGACAGAAGAAGAAGAGTCTGGCAATGAGGCTGAGAAAGAACCAGAGGAAAAGAAGAGCAAGGTGAGGGGGGGTACATCAGCGGTGTATTGATGAGTCACCCTATATTTTTTGATGAATGTCTAACGTTTTATTTTTGTTTTAAAAGAAAAAGCTCAAACTAGCAAAGGAGCTTTCCAACATGGTGATCTACTGTAAGAGCGTCCATTTCCATGGCTTTGAAGACGCCAGAAAAAACCTGGGCTTTTATGAGATGTCTTCCTTTAAGGAGGGAAAAGCCATGAATCTGGCTGAGGACTCGGGTAAGGAAATCAGCTTGAGCATTTTTAACTGTTGCTTAGAGTCCCGGTTCACCATGCAGAGGTATTCATACCTGTTTTGAACTTTCCACACATTTTTTTCTGTAAGAAACACTATTTTACAATTCTGATTTACACAATTTTATGTTAGAGCAACACAAAAGGGCACAAGATTTGTATTTGTTCCTTGTTTAGCCCTTTTTACACTAATGGCTCTAAATAAAATCCAGTTCTACCAATTTGCCACACAGTTTGTCCACCTAAGGTCAAATTTAATTTTATCAGTCTAAAGGGCTCAAAATTTTCTATGAGAACATGGAGATCACCACATTGAAACATGGTAGTGGGTGCATAATGGTGTGGGAAAACTGTAGTAGAGATTTGAATTTGGGTCAGATCTGATGGGAATATTTATAGAGCTAAATGCAGGACTATCCTGGATATAAAACCTGTTTGTGAAAGAGTTCAGCCTGTTATGGTACTTTTGCAAGAAACTAAAAAAAACTGTCCCTTTTTTTGTTTTTGCAGCAAACGCTTACATCCGACATAACGTGGAGAAACTGAGCCGCATTTATCCTGCAGGCTCAAGGACTGACTCTTCAAACTACAACCCAGTGCCGCTGTGGAACGCAGGCTGCCAAATTGGTACAAATCCAGTTGTTTTGGTTTTTTTTTTTTGTTTTGTGTTTTAGCGGATATCATCAGGTTCTGATGGGAAACGGGCCCTCGTTTAAATTTCTTCATTCTCCTTCTTGATGCGCTTCAGTCGCCTTGAACTTCCAGACATCCTGCAAAGAGATGGACATAAACCAGGGTAGGTTCGTGGTCAACGGCAAGAGCGGCTACGTTCTCAAGCCGGCTTACATGAGGGACGTTTCCACTGAGTTCGATCCGATCACCCTGACCCGGGGAGAATGGCTGCAGAACAAGACGCTGCATGTCATGGTGAGGCCACCGGTGGCAGGATGATGAGTTATGTTCATGAGGGAACCTGTTCAACCATAATACGTTTGCATCTGCCACCAGGTCATATCAGCCCAGCAGCTTCCCAAAGTCAACAAGAAGAAAAGATCCATCGTGGATCCAATTGTTACAGTGGAGATCTACGGAGTACCAGCCGACGTAGCAGAGCAGAAGACCAGTCCTGTTGATAACAATGGTAACATTTAGCTTTCTTCTCTATTTTTTTTTATTTTTGCTTTAATCAGAGATGCAAGATGCTGCTTATAACATATTTCTGGTTTTGTTTGAAGGTTTTAACCCAGCCTGGAATGAGCTCTTCCAGTTTGAAGTGTACGTGCCAGAGCTGGCACTGGTTCGCTTTCTCATTGAGGACCACGACTCCACATCTGGCAACGAGTTCATCGGCCAATACACTATTCCATTCAACAGCTTACAAATGGGTATGTATATTTCCCCCCTTTCTAGTAATTTCAAGTTTCTAATATTCGGGAAATATTTTATATTGGAGCCAAAAACCTCAGTGAATTTTTTTTTTTTTTTTTTTGCCCTCACATTTTTCTTAAAAGAAAAAAAATCTATGTACATTTTGTCGTTCAAATGATAACTATTTGGGTTGGTTAGTTGCACGAAATACATTGATGTTTGTGGCTGTTTGCTCTTTGTTTGCCTTTTTTGTGAGGGAAGAAACATAGATCTCATTTTAGACTCTACACAAACAGCTCCTCTCATTCCTGATCTTCTTTATGCCCCCACCCACACAGGATACAGACACGTGCCTCTGCTCAACAAGAATGGTGACCTCCTCCCCTCAGCTGGACTATTTGTGTTCGTCATGGTCGTGGATGCTCAATGAAACATCAGACTGTGTGTTACCGCCACCCCTCTGCTACAAACCTGGTTCACATGTTTGTTTGTTTTTTCTTTTAGGGGATGATTTAACTTATAAATTTTATTCTAGTAGATTCTAATGAGACTAAAGAAACAATGATTTTATCCTTGAAAACCAACTCATTTGTTCCTAATTTTAGCCAGAATATTTTAAGAAAACTTAAAGGATAATTTTTACATAATTTAGGGAAACAAACTTTGACAAAAACAAATGTTTTCACTAATCATCTTAGCCTCTGATTGTTTTTTTTAGTTTTCATGTAGCTTTATCTGACTTATTTTCATTGAAATCACTTAACATAAAAGTGTGAAACTCTGGATGTGATTTGTCTTATTTTTACTATTTTATTTTTGTGAAACATGCAGATTTTTCCTTGATTTGAGAAGTCAAGGCAATTTACAGATGGATAAAAGGATTTATGCTTTAAAAAAAAGAGGAAACAACTAATTTTTTATTTCAAGTGCAAACTATCAAATCTTTTTAAGGGAAAGAAAACTTATTCCATCTGTTGAAATTAAAGGGAAATAGATTTACCTTAAGACATTTGAACTTCTAGATCTGTTTTTTGCAGCAGCTTTACATTGATGTGCTTCAGGAAAAGCACACAAGGAGACTTCCTCCTGTCTTCCCACAGAAAAAAGTCATTGCCAAGTGAACTTTGGGACGACACACCTTGGGTATACAGGACGTTGATAAAACATAAGGGAGTGCTGCAGGAGTGTGAAGATGTTTGTGAATTTCTCCTTTTCAGATAAACTCAATGCATCAGTTAAAGGAAGAAAACTTTGCCTCATTACATAAAAAGCTTTAGCTTTGAGATAATTTAATGAAGCAGGAATTCACTGTAAGAAACCAGCATTTGTTCTGTTGCAAAGTTCCTTCTTTCTTTGTTGGCAGTCCTGTTTAAGGTTATTTTGAACTAAATTAATTGTTATTTTAGTAGTATATGGAAAATGATAGGGAAATCCAATATTAAGGGTAATTTATTCAGTAGGGGATAAAAAAAACAACAGTTTTTAATCAAAATCCAAACTATTGTCATTACTTAACAGCAGGCCTGCACCAAGCATGCCTCCTATGAGATTTTAAAGAGCATAGAGTTAGACGGACTATTCCTCTTTTGTTTAAAATCGTCTTGGTCTTCAGCCTGTGTCGAAAGGAATTTGGCCTTAAAAGCTTGTTTAGTGTCTGGTGAGCCGTTTAAATTTAATTTGGCCATCTGTTCCTGGTGAAAGACCGAATGACAAGGGAAAGGCTAAGAGGCCTTAAAGAAAAAACGGTGATCCACTACATACCTCCCTGTAAGCATCCAAGTCCCTTTTTTCACATAATCATTTAATATTCAAGTCCAACAACCCTGGAGTTTGAATTTTCCTTAATATAGCACTGTCCTTGTGATGTTGCATGGGGCAAACTCATGTTTTTGTTTGTGATCTCTGGACAGGAAATTATTTTTCAGGCACCAGGTTGGTATGCAGGTGGAATCTGATGGTTGTTATGGATACTTGGTAACACACAAATGCTGCAGTTTGAACAATTTCAAATGCATCATTATCCTGGTTATTTTTCCATGGATGCAAAAAATAAAAGTCCTTATCCAGCCAGGACGATGTAAACGATGGCTGTCTGTGGCATGTCATGCATAAACCTTTCCAAGTTTAAAAACAAAAAAAACAAAACAGGTCTGTTTTTAAAGACTTTCTAACCCAACCTGGCTCAATCAACCACCACACCCATACCAGATTACTAGAACTGAAGTCAGTAATGGAATTAAAAGAAAAAACCTGACATGAAGGTTAAATATCTAAGACAGTTAATTGATATCCACCAGTGAGCAAAGGTACTTAGGCTGTAAGATGCCTGAGAACCACCATGCATTTTAAGTGTCCTACAAAAATTATCCTAAGGGCACATTAATGTCTCTTTCAGGTGGTTACAAGCACAGAAAAAAAGAAAAAAAACTGCATTGTGTTATTTCAAGTGCATATTATCTGATTTTAGGAGTGAAAATGCTTAATCATCTAGTTTCCCTACTTAAATTAAGGGTAAAAAACACCTAATTTAAGAAATGCTGACATATTTCTAAATCGTCTTTGCAGTGATCAACAATCTGCTTTCAAAAAAAAAAAAATTGAGAAAACAATCTATAGACATATGACAATACTATCTTTTTGGACGAAATGCAGTTTTATTTGGAGTAAAACTGGCAGCGTTTAAGAAAAAAGGACAAACAGCCAAACACTGTGGTGCTCCAGTGCTACACTCCTACCCTCAGTCACCACAAGAAAAACCTAAAGACACCCGGCTTTGGGAAAAGACCAAAAGTCAACCAGCTTATCTGTTTTTATGGATAATTAAAGAGAAGAATGTGGAGTGACAGTTAAAATCTGACTGAGATGCTTCACCATA
>NW_015151119.1:349868-367760 GCF_000732505.1 Cyprinodon variegatus
AAAAAACAAAGTGTTTTCTGCAAAAAAACAAAAGAAGTGAACCTGAACCAAAACGAAACCACTGTGACTGAACCTTAAGTGTTTTAGAACTTTGGTGTTAATACAAATGGATCGACGTGATCGTAAGTGAAATGGTGGGGAAAAATTTAAGGAAACAGACACGTAAACTTGTCCCTCTGACAGAGAGCTCTCAAAAAAAGGCAAAAGACAGAGACAAAACAAATCTAAAAAATGGGTTACATGACTTTTTTTATAGCAAATACTGACAAGATGTAGGTAGAAAAATATTACAATGAAAATTTTCAGATAAATTAGAGAGGTGTAGAAGAGTAAAAGCAATGCTTCATATATATTTATATGTATAAAAAAACAAAAAAAAAAGCATTGCGCCAAAACCATCATGACCTGAACTCACTACCAACACAAATGCTCAACAGAAAGATCAGATGATCAGGTTTTCCTGAAGGAGCAGCGACCTTTGAGATAAAGAAAAACGTATGAAGTAGTGTAGCCTTCTCATAAAATACCATGACCCTTTAAACCAAGCAACAATCCCCAGTTTGTTGGGACATGTCACCTCAGCCAGGCTGCGTATGATCCACATATGCAGCTCTGAGATTCAACACCACAGACTGAACAGCATCCCTCTCAATGCAATGCTGGATCGAGAAAGAAGACCTGCTTTGTGTCTCCCTTGGCAGTAAGGCATCAACGCCAAGGATTCAGTTCTTCACTGTCCAATTTTCCGTTTCAGGACCCTGCTAGCGCTTCATTGATCAGCAGGACGCTCCTCAAGGCGCACTTTTCACAGTCTACCTTAAATGAAAGCTGACTTTTCCCCAGAATCAACCAGCATTCTAACTGCTCCAGCACTAATCTGATAAAGATTATTCTTAATAAAAGGTTGTCTTTCGTCTGATCTGAAAGCAGGAATCATAAACCCCTACTGCATGGATTTGTCAAGTGCTCTTAGAAAACCCAAAACAAATCGGGATGGAAACATAATAATGCAAAAAAAAGGAAAAAAAAAACAAAAGGTTATTGCCATGGTATCTAATGTTGCAGCATTTGGTTTTGCTGGGCTCCTTTCAAACATAGGCACTGAGGTGAAGAAGAGTTAGTTTGTTTTTATAAAAGAAAAAGTCTGGGACAATAAACATGACATATGGTCTTCCAGCGAGGCCGGAGAAGCCCCGGCAACGACGGCACGTCAATCAGGACGAAGGTGTGATATTGACAAGCGTCTACACCAAACTCCTGGAGGTTCCTCGAGTCAGGAGGGAAGAGCGAAGACATGGCGTCCTCTGTGTGCCTCAGCGACCTCAGACTCTTTCAAAGACCAGCACAGACCGAGAGCCGGTCATCTGATAAACGTAACAGAACAGATCTCAAAGCAAATACACTATAATGCTATATTTAATAATCATTTAACAGGCTTAACTCAAACTGTGGCAAAGATATGGAGCCTAATAAAGGAGATTTCCTCGTTTGGCGGGAAAAAAATTAAAAAGCAATAACTAAAAAAAATGTGGAGGAAATGGATGAATGAATGGCACAGTTTTATCTGAGCTTTCAGATCGAATGATCAAAGAAAGAATAAAACTTGCAGCAGGTGGGGGCTTGATATTCACAGCTGCAAGCACGGCCATTTGCCTAACATAAAAATTAAACTAGCTCTCCAAATAATGAAAGCTGAAAGAAACAAAGTCACACCTATATAATGGCACAAGCATACAGGAAAAACAGAGAAAAAAAAAAAGAAGTACTACGAGACGTATAACCAGCGGCCGATGATCCAAAAGAAAAAACAAAAGTGAAGTACAACTTTAGATACTGATACTCTTGTGTCCACTTTAAAGCATATTCTGTGAAAAACCAAAAGTACTCTGGAAATATGCCATGTAGAAAACGACTCCCCATATAAACGACATTCACACAAGGCACTTCATTCAGTAAGAAAAGAGTCACAGTACTTTCTACTACCAGAAACTGCCTGCATAGCAACAATATGAGGACAAAATAGTTTCCAGGCTTCTGTGTGGTTCCACAAAAAGAGTCTTAGATGGAAAGTTGCTTTTCTTTTTGCTTTTGGTTTAAAAATTAGCACTTTACTGAATAGTAAAAGCCGATTTTGAAAATAAAGAGTTCCTTCCTCTCGGTATTTTGTCCCCAATACCATTAACTAAGGATGCTCGGTACACTTTCTGGTGTGGTTTCTGTGAGACACAGTGGTCCTGGGATAATAAAGGTTTGTGTTTTTCTGATGGCACTCAGAAGGCAGCCAGTCACAGGGAGGAGAGAGCAGAGAGACATGGTTGAACACGGAGGTTTCCACAGTGAGAACCCCCCCGCCCTGCCTCCCGGGTCATCTTCCAGAGCCTGGAGAGACGGCGGGCTGTAGAAAAAGGACAGAGATGGACAGAGAGGAGGCCGCAGAGCACAGGCTGAGCTGCAGCATGTCCTGCTACCTGCTTCGGAAATTTTGCAGGACTCCGTAAACCTCGTCTTCTTTGCTGAGTTTCTCAAAAAAAGGCAGCAGGTCCAGGAGTTCTGTGTCATTCATGTCGTCAAACCAAGACTGAACTGGGACCTGGGGGAACAATGTTAACAGTCAGCTTGATAGAAGATTCGGTGAATCACATTTTGCTACAATTACAGCATAAACCAGTGGGAGTCTCAACCTTTGACCGTCTTCATTGCAAAACAGACCGAGCTTAGTCAGAGGTGATGGCAGGCTTTGGAGAGCTGTCCTGCCACAAAATATTAACTGCCTTTAGGCTTGGACTTTGACTGGACCATTTGGAAGCATGAATAAGCTCGGATCTAAAGCTCTGGCTGTTTGTGTAGGGCTGTGTCCAGTATAAAGGTGAACCTCCACCCCAGTCTAAAGTCATCTGCACCCTTAAACAGGTTTTCTCACCATGGAGACGGGGGTATTCTGGATGAGGCACCATGTTTTCACCACTCACAGAAGTTTATATTTAGACCAAAAAAAGATTTGTTTTAGTCTAATCTGAGCAGGTTACTTTAACTACATGGATGCCATATCTTTGGTTAAATCCAGAACCAATAGTTGTTCCTTTTAACAGATTTCTAGAAAATTGAGGAATGTTCGACTACCTCTTTAGATAATGCCCTCCTTGCTGAGCTAGTCAGTTTCATTTAATTGTCAGGTCTTTAGTAGGTTTGCAGATGTAAAACTCTCCCCCCAGATAGATGTATCAAAACACCAAAAAGTAGGAAGTTTAAAGTTGGAACATCGTTTTATAACCCAACACTTCTCCAAACATATCCACAGCTTTCTCCCTGGCATGTCTGCTGTGTTCTTCCATCTTGTTCATTAATGTTCTCGGAAAAAACCCTCTTAAGGTGATCTGACACTGTGCAGTGAGGAACCAATATGATAAATGAAGTGAAATTGTTCCCCAAATCGCCGTTAAGGCTAATAATCAATGCACCAAACAAGTAAAGCTTATATCATCCCCTCCTCAGTTATCAACACAAACCCAATTTTTAGTTATCAGACTGATACCTGTATGATGGAAAATGCCCAACATCAGCATCCATAATAATAACTTAAATTGGATTTCTATTTAGATGTATCTGGCATAAAATGCTTTCAACACTTCGCCCGTACATACCAAATCACCTAAGATCTCTAAATCAATGAAAAATACAAACTTACAGCATTTTCTGGATGGAAAATATATGAGGCAGGGGAATTGTCAACAATAATAACATTGTTGAGCTCTCGCCCCAGTCGGCTGAGGTCTTTAACATAGTTCCCTCTGTGAAACACGCAGGATTCTCTGAAGAGCCGCGCTCGGAAAACCCCCCACTGGTCCAGCAGGTCTGCCACGGGGTCTGCATACTGTTCAGACAGACACATAGATGCAACGCTTTTCAAAAATGTTCACGGTACATAGACAATTTTATGGTTTTGTGATGTAAAGCAGAGTAACATGTGAGTCAAGCCACAGTTTTAAGCAGAACAACTTGCAAAAACTAAATGGGTTACTATGACTTCAAAGTACAAGAAGGATGGCGTCCTTGATTGCCATTTATGAAGCGAGGACAATGTCAACAAATACTACTTTAGTTAACAAAAAGCACTGATTCCTAGCACTTTGTTTAGCATGTGGAGTAGCTCTTAGAGCAACAATAATAAGTATCTTACTGAACTATTTGTCTATTTTTCAAACTTACCGGTTCATTATTGGAAAAGATACATAAAAAAAGAAGGACAACAAATCAAACAACAAACCAAAACAGCCGTTAAGAAAAAAAACATGAAGTGTCATTACTTAGTAAACAGAAAGGGTCATAATGAATAAATTCCTCCATCCCGTACCTTAGCTAGACTGGCTGTGAAGAGCACACATTCAAACAGCTCCCCCATCTTCTGGAGGAACTCGTCCACATGGGGCCGTTTCAGCACATACACCTGAATCAAAACCAAAAACAATCAACACACTCTATCGTTTACTGCGGGAAATAGCATTTATTTTCTTTCTTTCTTTTTTTTAAATAAATAAAAAAGAAAAAAAAGGAGTAGCATTTATTTTCACTTTGTTCATCAACCTCCCCCACATCTCTGTCCCTTGCTCTTCGCCTATTGGCTGACACCCATTGCAAGTAATCCTGAATAGGCCAACCTGGATACACACAGCCTATCCTGGATTACTTGAACTGGATACCAGTCAGTCTCTCCAGGATCTTCACACAGGAAACATGGAATCCTGCTAATCTATGCCAAAAAAAAAACATTTAGTGTATTTTTTGGTTCTATACAATACCTGGTGAACGGTACCATCGATCTCCACCGGTACAATAAAATCAGCATTACTGATGGGCTGCAAACACAAACATCGTAATGCATGAGAGAAATTCCAAAGAAAATACAGTACCTAAACTGAGCAGCAGAGGTCCTGCTTGTAGCAAGTGTGAAGTCTTCATCATGGTTTGACTGATGACCTGGATGGTTTTATTTAGGCCTAACTAGATAGAAAGATGTAAAACTACAGTAACATTTACGGAGTCAGGAGCAGATTCCCTGGCAAAAAGCTCTAAAGATTGAAAGCCACTAAGCCAGTAGTATAACACCTTTATTTTTTTAGCACATTTGTGCCTTTAATTAACAGGATAATTATTGTTTTCAATACAGTTAAAAAAACTGTTAAAAAGAAAGGAAATAACCCTGACCAACATATGTACAGATGAGAGATGCACGTAAAAACAGTCCACCTCAATTTCCGTCTCCTCTCACCTTAAATGAGCTGTGCACGAGTGTTTCATCCAAGTCTATCACCACACACTTTTTACCATCGTCAGATATTTTCATCTCTGGTAGGAGGTATTTGGCTGGTGGCTGCAGAGAGGGAAAAGCAGGCAACGTTAGATACAATGAGACACTTGGACTTAAGACTAGGTTTTGTGCAGAAAAGCTCCCAAACATATTGTGTTAGAGGAACATCTTTCCATGGGCAACTCCAGAAATATGCTTAAAGCTGGATTAGAGCTCTAAAATAATAATTGCTTCAATCAGTGGGTAATTTTTTCTGCTACATCCAAACACTCCAGCATGTCCAAAGCATTAGAAGGGATGCATTGAAACTGAAAGGCAGACTTTCAGGTTTATTTGAAGAGCTTTACTAATCAAACGCCCAATTAAAGCAAATTATATCAAAAGCATAAGAAAGAGAAGAACTATGCTGCTGGATTACATTATGCATAACAGATGTTCTCCCATATTGGACCAAGAAGATAATACAATTTATTAGCTGCAGTTAAACCCACAATTATTCATTCCACTTGTAGATTTAGAGTTTAAATAAATTTTATTCAAACAAGAACTTTATTTGTGACAGAAAGTGAGATGTGCACCTTTCACAAAACAATAATAAAACGAATATCAATTTTAATTGATTGCATTTCTATCCTTTTAAAAATGGTATGACAAGTTGCACCATCAGTGAAAAAGTCTGTTTCCACATTTCAGCAATCGACTTTATCTTATGACTTTGCAGCTTTTTGCTTGTTTCAACCAATGTGTTCAACGGTTATCTTTGCTGATAAGCTCTTAGAGGTTGGAAGGCCTCCGTGCTATCACCCTAATCTGTAGATTCTTTACCGGTTCTCAAGTCCGGGTTCTTTTCAGGCTGATCCAAAATCTTAATATTACTTCTAATCAGGAGAAATATGTTGATATATAAAAATAAACAACTGTACTTTAAAGCTAAACACAAATATATCCCAGAGTTTAAACAAATTAAGATGTAAAAAAAAAAAATTATAATAATTATCTGAAGCATCCTAAAAACATGGACTGCAGAGATGAGGTTTGCAAAGTTGCAGACAGGGAAGGAGCACCTAGGTGCAAAACTCTGTTCAATGTGGGCTGACTTCCTTATCCAAATATAGTGAGATGTGTTTGCTTAAAAACCTTTTAAGTGTCATGAGCAAGCCGCGTTTTCCTGCTGCTGTCAGCTGGAGTAGTTACTACAAATCCTATTGTTTAAAAGGCAAATTAAAATGTTTTTGGTCATGGAAAGATCAGATTGATCCCTCGGCGCTCAGTCTTTTGCCTTAAGCTAATTTTGCTCATAAGTGATAGCATTGTGGGGTAGGTGGTGAACTACGAGCAAACCAAAAAGTAAAGCTCTTTAGTCTGAGATACAGAAAGAAGCACATGAACTCAGCTTCCTGTGCAGGGTGACCCTTAAAGAGACAAGCTCCATCCTCCAAGCAGAAGTGGAACAGTAGCTGTCCCTAGATATACAGTAGGAAGGAATATAGGAAGGTGTTTTAGGGTCTGATTGGGGGAGTTTAAGTAGTTTCACTTTACTCATACCTGAAGTAAGGCTTTTAAATATTCATTTTGATTGTTGAAAACGTGTGATTATGTCCAGCAAAATATCCTGCAGCACTATGTTCCACCAGCACAGGCAATAACTGATGGTGAGCATATAATATTGGTTTTATATCTTTAATAATTTAAGATGTTTTAAAGGGGGAAATAGAATTCAAAAATTAATCTGTGTAAACAGTTAATGCCATCGGGCTTCTCTGGCTACTGGCTCTGGCCAATGCTGCTGGGATTTGTATTCAGTCAGTCATTTCCCGTTAAATACTTTGTCATAAATAGTACTACTCAATCTATGCAGTCAGTGCATCAAGATTATGAGCCTGATTTTAGATGTGCTTTTGAAGCTTTTCAGAGCAGCAGAGTTCTGTAGACGGGACATTTACTGGTAATACCCAGTTTCCATAGCCTCAACTCAGGCCCCGTCCACACGAAGTCAAAACGAACACGAAACGCTGATATTTTCCAAAACGTTTGTCGTAAAGACGGAGACGTAAAATAAATGTGATCGTCCACACGAATGCATGAAAACGCTGCAAAATGTATGCCAGGCCTGTAAGTGGCGCTGTCGTACCAAAGCAAAAATAAGCGACGAAATGTTGGGCATGCGCACTAATATTTATACATGGTTGCCCTGCGGGTCCATTTTCGTGGTTCAGTCAAATTCAGGTGCTGAACTATGTCGTCTATATTGCTCTGTTCTTCCTGGAGATATTCCAGAAGAAGAAGATTCTGTTGTAAGCCCGACAGCAGGGTGAGTAGCAGGAGCAGCAACCATTGAACACAGTACGGCGCCATTGTTGTTGTGATACTGTGTCGCGCATGCGTGTTTAGAGGCGACGCTATGACGCATGCGTGTAAAAAAAAAAATGCGGTTAGAGCTTAAAGATGGAAACGCGAAAACGGCGTTTCAGAATCTTCCCACTCTGAAGGCTGAATGATGAGAGGCTGGTTTGGTGAAAAATGTGTGCGTTTAGGCCAGGGTTCGGCTTCGTGTGGACGGGGCCTCAGACAGACACTCAGCAATTTCCTGCTTTTGGTTAAGTTTTTAAAGTGAATACTAATGATTATTAGGTACTTGGAAAAAACTGCTAATACCAGAATATAGAATCAAATAGTTTTCACGGAAATAATTTTTACATTTTAAGTTCATGTTTATATTATTTGTAAATTCTTTAATAAGTTGGAGAAGCAATGATCAAAAACAGAACTCTGACTTTATGTATATATATGTGGAATATATTGGGATCTATGCTGATAGCTCTAAAGGAAGAGAGAAAATGGCTTGGATGCAGTAACTATCACTAAAGGTCATGTCATCGTCGGTTCCACTGTATACAACTTCTATTTGATACAAATATAATTTATAATCAAGGCATCATTTCCTGTACCTCCAGTCTCACTGTAATAAATGAAACATTGGCTTTAAATATTTTCTATTTTTGCTGTCAATATCCAATATAATATTTACCTGCTCATCATTAAAATAATAAATAAAACTGCAGATTATTTCAGTCTTAGCAGTTATTGCAATTTAATCAGTTGCAGAGCAACAACTCTGACCAGATGGAGATCAATAAAAATTTAATGTAAAATAATTTTATATTTTCCTACTCATGAATCCATTACACCTAACAATGTATTGAATTAATTAACTGCATATCTCTAAATAAAAGTTAAAACACAAAATAGCACATTTTTAAGGGAGGAAAAGTAGCGTTACAATGGCAAGAAGGGGTAAAGCCCGTTGTGTCTTGTTACCGCCACCTCCTGGTCTAAATGTGTGATGCACTTTTTCCTCAGGCTAATCGAGGTAAATGCCCCCCAGGCTGACCAATTCCCTGGGACTCCTGTAACCCAGGCAACAAATGTTGGGTCTTTCAGTTTAAAATGGGCTTATGTTTCTCACTAATGTAGTAATATCTCAGGGTCCCTCAGATGGACCTGGAGAGCGTCAATGGGGAGGGGACGTTTGGTTAAACTGTGTCCAACTTGAATGAGCATTTAACAATAAATGGTTAAAAAAAACCTTTGGTCATTTTCAAAACTTTTACTTCACTTTCTGTTCCAACAACATGATACTGTGGAACTGTGATACTGCTATGAAAGACTTTGACATTATAAGAATCTCAAAAAAATATAATCATACAAATGGGTGCCAGAAGGACCTAATCATCAACATTCCCTCCAACTGAACAGGCTGAATCAATTCTTTGATGTGTTTTTTTGTTGTATTACCTTAAAAATAACAGCCTATAGGATCCCCTAACTGCTGTGTTTGGTGTGAATTACTAGAAAAACACATTAATATCAGATCTGTAGCTCAGTGTCGTCCCACCGGGCAAAAAATTGGTTGAAAAGACTTTAAAAAAGATGACATGATTGACACCTAAACGCCGTCTACATTTGGTTGTAAAGGAAAAGGTCAAAAGCGGTAATTTTCAGATTGTTGAAAAGACGCAGAAAACCCAGTTATCAACATATTTTCAATGTCTAATATGGGACAAGTGGGAAGAAACCAGAGTGACCAATCAAAGCCCTAATTTCAGTAACTTCTGGACTAAATCAAGACTACCGGCCAGATTTAGCCTAAAAAATAAAAATGTCTGAATGACGTCTGGTGTTTGGTGGGATAACAGTGGAGAATCAGAGTAGATAAGCCAGACCCTTACTGATGACCAATTTAACTTAGCTGGTCGCATGTAAGCAGATCACAGCTAAGTACTGCTTCCAAGTAAGGAGATCAATTAGTTTTACCTCAAGTGAGGTCATAAGCCAAACATAAAGGGATGACGTTTGTTTCTTGCCTCTTTATATTTAACTTTATTTAATTGTAGCACAATAAAAGAACGAATACACTAGAAACTTCCAAAGCAAACACAGTTCTATGCTTTAATGACGTAGTGGGATTTATTTTAGGGCATAGAGACCATGTGTCATTCATGCATGTCCAGTGCCTTCACCTTGCAACACGAAAATAATATTCAGTTGGAATTTCCTAAGACAGGACAACACAAAGTATCGAATTGATATAAAAATGCTACATGACTTTCTTAAATTTTTACTGATATCTTAGATGCATTTGTCTTTTAGACACACGGATTCTCTAATGTTACAGCTGCAAGTCTTTAGGGATGTGTTTAAGGTGGCAACAAGTGATTATTGTGCAAATCGATTAATCTGTTGATTATTTTTCATATTAATTGATTAATAATCAGACAGCAAAAGGTTCCTTAAAGAAGATTTTTTCACAAAAGAAAAAAAGGGTAAACTAAAACTTTTCCACTTGAGGAGTTCTGGATAGATCATACTGACAGATGAAATAGTTATTTTTTTTATCTTAAATGCAAAATTTGTATGTATTTTTTAACAATTTTGATACAATTACTGCTGTGGGTTGCTCTGTCAGCTAAAGATATGCTTTACAGTTTCTATACTCAATTTAACGATAAACAAATTACTAAATTAGCTGACCGCTATTAAAATAATCTAATAATCACGATTAATCCGGTTAATTGTTTCAGCCCTAGAAGTGTTCCTCTACCACCTTTACCTTTATACACATTAAACCAACACGTACATGTTGGTTTATTCTTTCTTTCCCTTCAGGAAAATTGTACAGACAACTCAGATTCTGAAATCTCACCAAGGATTCTTCACAATCTGATTTTGGCCACCATGTTTCAGCAAGAAATGTGTTTTCAGATTGACCAGATTGGTCTAAGGCAGAATATAAGCTGGACAACACTGATTTTCTTCTACATTTCATATCATCCTGACAAAAGATTCTTGTAGTTTTGGATCACTATAGCTCTTAAAAGGTTACCAGGAGGTTCCAGAATGCTCCTCTGATTATTGCTCTCCCTGCCCAGCCTGTCAGTCTAGATGGTACATTTTTTATTTATAAAATGCGGGTTGAATGAAGCTTGGTCAGACTTTGATAAAAGTATTAATTTTCCTCCAGCTTTACAATTATGCGCCTCTTTGTATTGGTACTTTGCATACAATCCCAGAGAAACAGACACCAAGTTTTCTGGCAGTAACATGAAAAAAAAAATGCTGATTTAGAGAGACAGGGATATTTGTGCAAGTGCTCAGCAGTTTAGTATAAAAAGGTGCACACTTCCTATGATATAATCAGCAGAGAATGATGGGAAATAAAAAAAAAATAAAAAAAAAAAAGGAGCAGTCAAAGCTCCCACACAGAGAGGATGCACCAGCCCACACACCCTGCATGCAATGGGAGAAAAATAATTGTCATACATACACTAGGGTCAGGGATGACCTCGACCTGGTCACACTACAACACAAGAAATAAAATACAAACAATAACCAGGGTAAGAACACACACAAAAAAAAAAACAACAGAAGAAAAAAAAAGTCACAAACTGACCACACTAATGAAGATGCTATTTGGCATACGATGAAATAAAGAGAGCAGATGTGGTCCAACGCTGGACTGTTTAAGTCCTACCTTAGGAGGCGATCCGTTCTCCTCGACAGGAGGAGGCGGGGAGCTGCTGTTGGTAGCTGGTGGCTCCACATTGTAGTTACGGAAGCAACAAAAGAATGTGCTGAATATACTTCGACTCCGCTGCTTCTTCAGGCTGCTGTTTGACTGGGATGCTGTAAAAAAAAAAATTACAGGAACAGATAAAGGAAAAGAGGCTGAACACTGCAGAAACACTGCAAAGTAAGGCCAGAAGTTAAACCAACCATGCTTTTCTGAGCTAAAAAGATGTCAAAGGTGCTGCACATGCCTGATCTTGGATGATTTTTCTCATTTAAATCTCAAACACGTGACAAGTGTTGATTTCTATTTAACAGAAAAAAAGTGCAGTGCACAACACAATGCTGGTTGATGCTTTTATAGACAAAATATTTTAGCTTTGATTAATTTAAAATGAAGGGGAAAAAAAGGAGTTTAGTATAGAGTAAGGCTGCAATGATTATTTTGCTAATTAATTAAGCTGTTGACTCATTCATTAATAATATATTTTTTTAAGAGTTCTGTGTAGATTTTTTAAACAATAATATAAAATAAAAAAATTAATTAAATATATTTTCAGACAGAGCCTTTTTTTTAATTTATCTGCAAAATGTGTCTATAGTTTGTAAAGTTTTGGCTTACTTACTGCTTTGATTGAAATAAAAGGCCATGTTTTAGAGTCTGTGTACTCCAGTTAATGATTAGAAATGTATGATTATAATATCCAAGAAGTATAGATTGCTACTGAGTAAGTCCCCACATTGGTCTGAGGCAATAGCAAACAATAGCCTCAACACGGTGACTGCACAGCATTTGGGTCAGTTTCAGAGACTACCTCTGGAAGAACCACTGATCAGAAAATAACTTTGCTGGCTGGATGACCTCATCACTCAAACCCTGTGACAGTTCAGAGCTCTACATGCTCTACTCCAATTGCTAATCGCTTCTCATTCCTGGACTACGAAGCATAGCCTAAATCAGACACCCAGCCTTTATTAATAGGGACAACTTAGAAGCTGAAAAATCCTCCCTCATATTTTCTTATTTCTTTTCCCCGAAGTAGCTTCTATCACCTGATTTGACAAGATTCTTCATTTTTAAAGTTTCCCTCCCATATGAGCTGGCAGGTGAGTGACTGAAGCAGCCTGAACACGACGAGGAGAGGAAGAGGAGGAGGAAGGCTCTCAGAGCCCACAGAGCCTATACATGGCTGCATTCCACTCCAGCCATTAACCCCACCGCCTCACCCCAGCAGAATGCAGCTGGAGGCCCGCGTACAGCTAAAATCTTTATGTCAATGCTTACTGCATCTTAATATTGTCACATTTTGGACTACTCACCTTAAACAAATAAAATGTGTTCAATCTTACTAGAGAAAATTAAAAGTTTGTAGTCATCCTTTCAAGACAAAAGCAAAAGTTATAAACGATATATTAAGAGTAAGAAGTCTGTTTACATTATTCTATATCCATTGAAGCAGTATCAATCAGCAGACCTTGAAACCAACATGTTCCCTTAATAAACAAGCTTAAGAAGATTTTTAACAGCATGTATCTAGTAAATACTGCATGCAAGAGTAACACGCTTTAAACTCTGGTCTCTCCTATGGCTTTGACTCACATTAATTACAGCCTTTCAAGCGAGGACATGTAGGGTATTTGGGCCATCTTATCTTTAACTCAAACTCCTCTAAAAGAACGTTTAAATCGAAGATGGATTCATCAACATGGATGTAAAATGCTGTGAAGAAATTTGGTGTTTTTATTTTTCTTCCCGTTTTTGTCTCACTTCAAACATTCAACAAATTCCCTGACAAAAAGCCGTTTATAAATTAGTTACTTTACAAAGTAGGAAGAAATGGGGACTATTACAACAAACTCGGACACTTGTGAATAATCAATCACCCCCTTGTTAAATCATAATCTAACTATGATTAACTGCCTTTAAACTGAACTCAAGTGGATTTCAGCTTCAGCATCTCAACGAGGGCTGGAACAATTAATCGGATTAATCATGACAAAAGCTAGGTAATTAATTGCATTTGCAATATGATCGCAATTTACCAAAACACTCAAAGCAGAAATTATTTTGACGATGAAGAACCTTTTTTCCCGTGAATATGCTCTATGCAGAACTCCTCAACAGGCATAATTCTAGCATCAATCGGTTTAAATTCTATAAAATAAATCCTCAAGACACCTTTTGCTATTGATTATTAATAAAAAAAAAAAATCAATAGATTTATTGATTAGCAAAAATATTGTTAATTCCAGCCATCATCCAAACACACACTTTGCTACTGATCTATAAAAATCAATAACAATCTTTTGAAGAGCACCTTTCCAACAACAGGAATTCGGCTAAATGGTCTTAAAAAAGCGAAAAATGTTTAAATTTAAGCTCGGTATGTAACGAGCCCGCAGAGATGCACAATGAGATGCTAATTTTATTATTCCCGACTAGGGAAGTTAGGCCATCATACCAGTCAAGTATTTTCTAATTAAAATAAATAAACTAGGGTTAGGGTTAAACAAGGGCTTAAACCATTAATCGGATTGATTGTGATGAATCAATTATTGATATAATCCTAAAATAAAATAGGTGGATAATGTGCAGTAGCAGGTTGCTGGTAATAGAAATGTAAGTAATGTTATTGGTAATAAGTGTGTAGTAGTTGTTAAGTGTTTTGTACTATAATGAATAATAACTGCTATCCACCAATAATTTTCTTTAAAAAAAAACAACATGCAGCAGTGCTGATTAGGGACACGACAAAAATGTGTAATTGATTCCATCACAGAGCCTGTAATGAATGAATCTCCTTTCAATCGGTAAATATATCAACAAAATACTCCAACTTTTCAGTTAAATAAAACTTTTTGCTCCTCGGTTATTAAATACATAATCATGAGGAAGACAAGAAATACATTTCTTGTATTAAATCGCTTATTCGATTTAATACAAGATTTAACCAATCTGATTATTAGATCAGATTGGTTGA
Source organism: Cyprinodon variegatus (assembly GCF_000732505.1). Classification (NCBI taxonomy): domain Eukaryota; kingdom Metazoa; phylum Chordata; class Actinopteri; order Cyprinodontiformes; family Cyprinodontidae; genus Cyprinodon; species Cyprinodon variegatus. Next base: position 364,221 of record NW_015151119.1, read on the forward strand.
AAGTTAAAATAATTGAGCTTTATTTTAGAACCCCTAATATTTTACACTACTTCTATTGAAGTGGTGTAAAATCCATGAACATTAATTACAGCACAATTTCTTCCACTAAATATGGTCAAATATATATATATATATATATATATAGCAACTAAGTATATAATACTGCCTGCAATATATTTAGTAACAGAAGAGGAAGTTCGATTACTAATACTGACAATAGGATCTGAACAATTGCTATTCAATAAGCAGCATTCAGTAGGAAAAAACAATTACCACTGAGGAAACTATTTCTCATTATGACAGTTACTAAAGGCAAATCTATGCTTTTGACGCATAGCCCCTTCAACCGTCAAATCTGTCTATGTGCGCGACCACACACCCCCGCGCAGAGGTTCTGCAACAGTTAACTCCATTAACAGAACCTGTTCCTCTTGGATGTCTAGCAACTCCAGATCCATGTCTGTGATATCTTGCAGAAGGTGCCATTGTTGTTTTGGAAGTTAAACACTCCCACCGGCACCACCTAACTTCTTGTGACCATCCCCCAAAGTTCTCGCGAGTTCTCGAATACCCTTGCGCTTTGGTCGGAAACTGCTGTGCGTCCCTAGAAATTCCAGACAGATGGTGCGGAAGCATACTAGCAAATCTGGTTCGCGACCAGACCGAAGCGACATTTGATATATGCGGTAGCAGAAGTCTAATCTGCCCTTAACACAAATAATCCAGATCACTGGTCTTACTGTAGCTCCTACCCAACTGTCAGCACTATTCGGATAGTATTTATTATGGAGACAACGGAGGCACTTCGACCCTAGCTTAGGGCTGGGTACCGAACTTTGGTTCTTTTATGGTACCGACCGAAATGCTTCGGTTCTACAGAGTATCGAAACATGCCTCGTCTTTCGGTACCAAGTTTCGGTGATTGGCTGTAACACTTAACGTGATTGCGTCATCCAGGAAAAATACACAGGTGGTCACGCCTACAGCCAGAGTTCATGTGTATCTGTTGTGAACTGGTTGAGAGTGTCATGGAACCCCTTTAAAATGCCCCCCAGGTCAAAAGTGCGGCTTCATTTTATTAAGACTGATGCTAATGGTGTGCAATGCAATACATCGTGCACGGAAACAATTTAAGAGCAGAAAGTTGCTCGGTGTTTGACTGCAAGAAGAGTGGACCGCAGCCAGCGCAACCATCCTCCTCTCAGCAGCCCGTGGGCAGAGCAAAGCCAGAGCGGAGTGAATCATGCTGCTTTCAAACTGGACGCAGCAAGAGCAGCAAAATCGCGTCTGCTGCTTCCTTTTTGCTGCTTGTACCAGCTTCTGACGCGCGGCTGAAGAAGCTTTGCTGCTCTGGCTGCACGGTTGAAAAGTGGCTCTGACGCGCGTTGGGCGGAGCTTCACTATCCTTTATTTGCCTTGCAGCTATATTTGCTGTGATCAGTGGGAATAAAGTCGTTTTATTATGTTTTTAAGTGGGAAAATCCACCTGAAAACTTAATCAGTGCAGTCAGTTCATCCTGCCTTCCAATATTTCTGTCGGAGCCGCTCAGACCCCCACATACCAGCGGTGTACTGTCAATAGGATCCCATTCAACGGGCTTGTTTGTCAGACATGGTAATTTTTCTAAAGGAAAACTGCTAAGTAAAAACGCCCTCACAATGTAACAGTGAATATTAGACACTGAATTTTTTTTTTTATGTAAGAGGAAAAATGTAAATGGAAAAATCAGAGCTTAAAATAAAACTCAAGATTTGTACTTTTTTATGTTGTGTAATTTTCTTTTTCTTCGAATTGATATTATAAAACTGGTATCGAAAAAAGTATCGTTCAGGAACCGATATCGAAGTGAAGGTATCGGTATTGGTACCGGAACCGAAAGATTTTTAACAATACCCAGCCCTACCCTAGCTTAGATGTCCATACTGATTTGAGGTATTCGGATAGTTCCGTAGTTGTACAAGGCAGTAAGGTCCAGCTGCAGATCACATGACACATGTGATGCCAAAAAAAAATTTCTATTGTACTTTTGCTAAATATAACAATTTTGATAAGTTAAAAAAAACCCACCCCATTAAAGCGTAAAAAGTTTAGATTGAAAAAACATTATTTTTTTAATTTTTTTTCCAAAATTTCAGTGTATCCATTCAGTAAATATGTTTTCGTAATTACAATTTGCGCAGTTCAATGGTTAATTGAAACACAGCAAAGTGGTGAACCTTCCCAGCAGGGATCGCCTGCTACCATTACTCCAAGAAAGCATCCAGGGATGGCCAAGTGGTTTACCAACCACTAATAAGATTAGCACGGCAGTCCTCATTTATCTCAGTTAAAAGGTAAGTCTTATTTGTCTGAAAAGAAATCATGTGAGGCTCTTATAGCAGGATAGATACTTTACATGTTAGTAGAAAGTTGTAATACTACCAGGAGCTTGCTGGAAAAGTGAATAAAGCCAAACAGACTGACCTAGTATGTCTGACAAATTGTTAGCTTCCACCAACACAAAGACGTATTTAGTTTCCAACAAGCTAACTGTGACAAAACATCTTTCTACAACAGGTAAAGGAACTAGTACTGATAATAACTTCACTTAAAAGTAGATCTGCTTGTGATTCAACAAAAAGAAAAAGACTACGTAAAAATGTATTAACTCAGGTCATCACTGTGTGATAACCTGTTTGACAGTTTGAAACCTTTAAAGCCGTAGGGAAACAGTTTCCATCCGTTGCATTTCCGAATTCTCCCGAGTGGTGCACGACTTTACACAAGTGAATAAAGTGAATGTGATTGGTTGTTTGTCAAGGGATTGTTGTGGCGGAAGGTTCTCAAGCAAGTTTGATTGTAGCCAGTTTCTCTGAAGCATCTTGCTAACCAGTTAGCAACTTAGGGCTAGTAGGTTCCCAATCAGAAATAACATTGGGACCAAGTAGCACTTAGCAACAACAGGCTATGGACAGTGGAAACATGCAAGAGGAGGAGAGTTTTGTATTGTAGGTCGTGGAGGAGTCTCCTTCATCATACATTTTTTTATTTGAGGAAAGCGGGGACAAAGTTGTTGTGGAAGAGGACGCCAGGGCGGTAGAAGCTTGGTTTGGTGTAGAAGGCTTACAGCCGTACATGTTTGAGCCCTTGTCTCGCAACGCTGCCAGTTCTGTTAGCTCTACGCCTGCCGAAGACACAAACGGCCATCCCTGTGAACACTGGAACGCAAGTGAATGGTAAATTATTCATATTTCAACTGTTGCGTATATTAGCTGCGACATATGAATCAAGAAGCCATGACCGAAAAAAATTGATTGACAGATAACCGTTGATATAGGATTGGCCAAATTTAGGTGAACAAGCTGACGTACAGTATAACTAACTGGCCTGCATAAAATAGTGGAAAAAAAACCAACACAGATTTTAAGACAGGATTTTTTTATATTTTTTTTTATAGAAATTTTCTAAATTTTGGGAAAATATAGTCTAATAAATAGTACCGTATTTTCACGACTATAAGGCGCACTTAAACGTCTTTTTTTTCCCTCAAAATGTGCGGT
>NW_015151119.1:369443-375761 GCF_000732505.1 Cyprinodon variegatus
CTCCCGCTCTATTTTTAAATACGCAGTAGAGATATTTAAAGGTAGTAGAGGAAATGTACCTGTATATAAAAAACGCGCCCTATAGTCCGGTGCGCCTTATGTGTGTGTTAAATACAGAAATGGGACACATAACTGAGACTGCGCCTTTTAGTACGGTGCGCCTTATGGTCGTGAAAATACGGTACATTTATATACATGTTCAAGCCAGAATCATTTGACATTTAAATGTGTCTTCCCTATGACTTTAAGTGTGAAGGAAATTAGCAGAATAAATCTGAGGGAGCAAGAACTTCGAGCTGATGTAGGTGTGTCAACAAACCTAAAGCAGAAGCATGTTCTGTTAAGCTTCTTCATACTTTCTAGATGATGTTTACTAACATCTAAAGTAAATTCTTAAAAAATAGGGAAGAGAGAAGAAAGTGAAAACCAACCATAGTAAGCCTTTTAACCTGAAAATAACCTCCATCAGGAAAAAGAGGTTTTTATTTATCCAACTGGACTCTCAGTCTCAACTCTGCAGAAAATAAAGCTGGGAAAGTGAGGCAGCTGTCCCCTTCCAGTGAGTCATCACTACAGTATTCATTCATCTACAGCTCGTCAGAATCCCACAGAATGACTGGATTACAGCAGAAGAGTCTGCAGAAGATCATTCATTTGCTCTCTATATGACAGTTCTTTAAAAGAAAAAAACACAACAAAAAGTTTGCAGTTTACCAAGTTTACTAAACAGCATTCAATGGCTCTGTTCTCACTGAAGTCAGATATCCATAAATACCCCTTTTCTAAAATTTATCGGCTTTTCCGGGAGAAGACTACAAGTTTGTTCTAAGATTGCCAAAAACAAAACAAAAAAAAAACTCCAACATAACATAAATACAACTATTTGCTCTTTTTTATACATAATCCCCACCTTGCACATGCAGTATGATTAAGAGCAAAGGTTGTCAGTGTTTGTCTGGATACAAAAGGCCATGTATATTTAGAAAAGGAACCATTTTAATGTCAGACACATTTTACATCACAGGAAACAAAGTTGTAATAAATTATATTAAGTTTACTATACCTTTTTAAAACAAACTCTAAAACAAGTCTGATATTTTTTTATTATGGCAACTTACTCCATGCAGAGAAAGCTGGAAGACTCACTGCGGAAAGAAAAAAGGAGCTTTGAAAGGTAGGAATGTTGTCCCCTAACTGTGTCCAGCTTTACACACTCTTAGTTAGGTGCTATTTTCAAACAGCACAACTGTGAGTCCAAACAGTCTGTGTGCACTGTGACGGCTCCTGCGTCAATTTGCCCCTTTGAACCCAAATTTCCAAATCCATTTGAAGCCATTTTGTATCGATGTAATTAACCCTTGTATATCAGTTCACTTTTCTTATAAGCTACATATGTTAAATAAAAAGATAATACTATCTCCCTTAAAATGTTCACTGTGCTTTAGTCATCTAGAGACTTTTTTCCCTTATCTCTATTGCCATCAAATGTTTGGGTGGTTGTTTGGCTTTTTGTCCACTATGGAGAAAGAAAAAAAAAAAAGAGAGATTCTGACCCCTGATCAAATCAAAACAACAGAATGACCTTTAGCTGGTAGATAAGACTTACTGGAGTCACATAACCACATTTTTTTACAGCAGACTTGTAAACATATGGTCAGTATAATACGTCTGGTGTTAGAAAGCTCTGCGTCATAAATTGAGTCTGACACAAACCCTAACTAAGAACAGCAGAAAAAAAAAACAGAGACTAAAGGACCAGCACAACAATACAACTCCAATCACATTAAAGCTTGATCTTTACAAATCAATGAGTGAATATTTCCTGCCTTCTACTTGGCAATTATCAAACTTTAATTGACTTTTAATTTTTCTAAAAAAATGTTTGACTGCAGGTTACAAAAAACATAAAACAGTTTTTAATTGCTCCCAAAAACTCTGACTCAACCTGGCAGTAAACAGAACAGCTTCTCTGATGTTATACATTTGATGATGAAAAAAAAGTCTGGGGAAAAAACTAATTAATAAAATTTGAATATTTCATGTTATCGATTCAAGAAAAAAAAAGACTAATACCATTTCCTTGGAAAATACTAGTCTCTACATGTTGCCTTACAGTAAGTTACTAGCCGGTCTATCGCCTTTTCATAAAGTGAGAAATTGTCTTAAGCTTAATCCCACCTGCAATGTTAATCTTCCTAAAGTCTCACATACCTCTTATCATCATCTCTGAAGTCCAGACACGTACCAGTCACACCTTAGATACTGATGGATCAATGCGTACTCTCAGAGAAAAATACACTGTTGTGCTCCAAATAACTTTAGTTCTCACTTTACTAATAATCTGATAAAACAGTAACATAAGCTATTGATTAGCTGGTGGGGGAAAAAATCGATTTGGCGACATGTTGTGATTTTCGGCTTCCCAATACAATATTGATCTTTCAGTTCCTAATATCAATTTAAAAAAAAAAAGTAATAATAATTTTTTTTACCAAAAACAGTGAGTGAAAATGGGCCTCTGCACCTTGGAGCATTTTTGCTGTGCAGCACCATTTCTGTAGTTAAGAAATTCACAGTAGAAGACGTGGATTGACTCAAACCAGAAACAACATTGATTCTGATTAACATATAGAGCACTTGAATTTTTATCTATATATCACATAGTAATATTGCAATATTGTGATAATATCATATTGTGACCCAAGTATTGTGACACGTATCGTATCGCAACACACATGCAAATACTCACCCCTACTACTGACCCACACTAAGGTAACACCTGTGTTTGAGCAAAGTTACCAAACAACAATCAGAGCCGATCTTTACTTACCTGAAAAATATAATGTTTCTAAAGTGTAAAAGCCCCTTTTTTACTATCTTTAGAGTTCACTGGGTGACTGGCTATTTATAACAAAACAACTGACGATAAAAAGGAGTCAGTTTAAAGTAGAAACAAACAAATATGAAAGGAACTTGGGAGTGTAAACTTGAGTTATCATTTATGAAATGATATGTAGCTACATTGCACCTGCAATATATTAATATTTTCCAGACTCTGATATGCACAGTTTTTGTAAAGCAGTTATTTTCCATTATGTACATCTAATGTATATTTACGATAAGTGCTTGAAGGTTTTGTTTTTAAACCTCCAAAGAGTATTAAAAAAATAGAAAAAAGTATTTCACGTTGGGCCACAGGCATCTATGAAGCCAAACCACAGGGTTGGTGATCTTAAATACAAAAAAATTATGTTCCCATTTAAAACAGAGACACCGGTACTGATCCAGAACATAATTGAAGGTCTATCTGGAGTTGAGATCATTGACTTATTATTATTATTATTATTATTAAATTCAGTTCTTTTATATAGCGCCAATTCACAACAGGTGTCATCTCAAGGCTCTCTACAGTTCGACAGATCATACAGTCGATCCAAAGTTTTCTATCTAAGGAAAAACCAGTTGATTGCGTCGACTCATTGACTAAAAAGCAATCCCTCACACCAAATATGCTTGTAGCGACAGTGGAGAGGAAAAACTCCCTTTTAACAGGAAGAAACCTCCAGCAGAACCAGGCTTAGTGTATAATATCAATATTATTATTGTTAATTCCAAAATACCATAAAAGGTGTTAAGCCAAACATTTACATGGAGCATAACATGCACACACACACACACACACACACACACACAAAAAATGAAATAGTGATAAAACAAAAACTGCTTATGTCTATCCCACATTTTCCACACTCTTCCATTTCCATGATAACAATGCATCTACCTTTTTTTTTTATACCGGTAAATGAAACATATCACTCATTAGCTGAGATAATCAATAGCTTTGTATATCCTGTACTTGCTGCTATTGCACTTCTGGTTAGAGCTAAACTGCAGTTTGTTGCCTTGTACCTGTACAATGACAATAAAGTTGAAACTAATCTAATCTATGATCAACTTTCTTGAGTATAAACATAGAAGAGAGAACATAAAAGTGTTGCAGGGTCACTGAGAGAGAAAAAAAAAGGTACATATTTCACTTTAAGCTTAGATCTATGACCTTTATCTCATTCTAAAACCTAAATAAAATTATTGAGTAAATTAAGACATGGGGAAGATTCTAGATGAATATGGAAATAATAATAATAATAATAATAATAATAATAATAATAATAATAATAATAATAATAATGAATTTATGAATGTAATTATGAATGTAAGGTACAAATCAGAAGTAGTTAAGTAAAATGGTATGTTTTCCCATCACTAAAATGCATCCCTACATCCTTCTCCTCCTCCGTCATTTACATTCTAGCGTTTTTTTTGTGATACACTTAGATAAGCCGTTTATTAATCCATAATTCACATAAAGCACGTTAAGTGTTACCCTGCAAACACTCAGTGTTCACTTTGAGCAACTTTCAAGGTTAAAAAAAGCTCATCAGAGTGCTTTTATGGCACTTAAAATAAAGCTAAACCTGAGGTCCAAACAGAGGGCGGCTAACTGAGCTTGTTGCGTACATAATAATTACTCTGCAGCTGTTGTGATAGAGCTGTCAAAGCTCAGTGACTTCACAACAACCAGTAAACGCAAATAAAAGAAGTTACACACATCTATTCCTTTAGTAGAGTCCTCCTTACCTTTTTCTTGGTTGAAAGATATTATTTCCTCCTCCTTCGGGTTGGGGACTTGAGTTATTATGGACATGTGGTCCATTGAGACGGGTTTTTATTCCTGTTTCGTTTTGCAGCAATGTTATTCGCGATAACGCGCCCGCTTCGTTGTAGCTAGCTCCACTAAGCTAGCAGCCTGTGGCCACAAAGCCAGGAAACCGTCTGAGGAGCAGCGGTTGGAGCCAGCCAGCTAGCACGGCGCTGACTGGAGGATGTCATTTATGGCTGTCCGAAAGAAAAAAATATATTTCGCTTTAAGCAAGAAATTATCAGCCGCCTCAGTAATGCCGCTGTCCAAATATATATGTATATATGTGTAAAAAATGAAATAAAACCCGACCTTAAAGTCCAAACTAAGTTAGGTCGGCAAGCAGCTAGCGTTAGCCTGTTAGCATCGATTATCCAATACGAGGCCGAGTCTGGAACAGCGCTGAAAACACTCGGAAGCCCGTTAAAGGGAATTGGTGTCCGTCCAAAAACGCGCATTAATTACTAACAAGTTGCTCGACCGGACTTTTTAAAACGGCGTTTCACATCTGGTGGCCCGACATTCCCTGTGCAACATGGAGGATTAATGTATTTTGAGTTCCATCTGAAGCGGGGGCGTTCAGAGTGGGAGGGGGCGGTTTGTTTCTGGGATGGATTCTCTCCAGCAGGCAGGCAGCTCAAAACCCTATAGCTGGCTGGACGATACTCTCCCTTCCTCCTCAATCAAACGCAACACATTATAACGTTCTAATTATTTCCAATAAAAAATTAAATAGAATACACTATTAAACGATATTAAAAAAAACGCATACAGTAGAAAAATTATGTTGAGGTCAAAGTTTGCAATGTCTCACGCGCTCAGATTCAGTAACATTTGGTGCGTGTTTAGCTAACGTTAAGGGGGATTCTTCAAGAATCTGAGCGCCATCTAGTGTTTGAATCGGTGAAGTACATTTCACCTGCTTATTTTGTATACTAAAGTATGTATACAAAAAGAAATGTCGTTTAAAACAGCTCTAGACAATTTCATTTTTTAAAGTGCAGACTTGAAAACAGTAATAAATACATAAAAAATAGTAATATAAACATTTGGTTCTCTCTGGGTACTCCGGCTTCCTCCCACAGTCCAAAAACATGACTGTTAGGTTACTTGGCTTCTCTAAATTGTCCTTAGGTGTGAGTGTGTGCATGAATGGTTGTTTGTCCTGTTTGTCTCTGTTTTGCCCTGCGATGGACTGGCGACTTGTCCAGGGGGTACCCTGCCTCTCGCCCATTGACAGCTGGAGAAAGGCACCAGCAATCCTCGCGACCCCACTTGGGATTAAGCATGTAAGAAAAGGGATGGATGAATATAAAAAAAAATAACCAATTTTAAAAAACATTCAGCAGTCTAATGGCAGTGGGGAAGAAACTCTTCTGGAATCTGCTGGACCTGCATCGATTGCTTCAAAGCTTCTTCCCAGAGGGCAGCAGAGAGAACAGTCCATGATAGGGGTGGGAGGGGTCATTGATGATGTTATGGGCTCGGGACACACAGCGCTGGGATGAAATGTCTTTAATGTCTTTAAGAGGAGCAGAGGCGTAGCTAGAAAATTTTTATGGGGGTGGCCAGGCAATAACCAATGTACACTGAGGGGTGGCCAAAAGTGGATATGCGCC
>NW_015151119.1:376768-379953 GCF_000732505.1 Cyprinodon variegatus
CCCCAGAAATTTGGTGCTGTTGACCACCTCTACAGCTGAGCTGTTGATGACCAGTGGAGCGTGGTTAGGCCGGTTCTACCTATTAGATTTAGACATTTTTATTGTCATTTTGTATACACCGAGTGCTGGTGAAGGTTCTCAATCATCCAGGTCATAGGCATTCCAAAAAAATAAAAAAACAATCCACTGGGCTTGGTTTCCAAGTTTGAAGACGTTTCGCTTCCCATCCAGGAAGCTTAGTGCTAGTAGGTTCCCAATGGGAAATTACATTGGTACCAAGAAGCACTTAGCAACAACACTGTCGAGGAACGCTATGGACAGAGGAAACATGCAAGAGGAGGAGTTTTGTGTCGGAGGTCATGGATGAGTCTCCTCCGTCATACATTTTTTATTTAGAGGAGGAAAGTGGGAAGAAGATGTTGTGGAAGAGGACACATGGGCGGCAGAAGCTTCGTTTGGTATAGTTATTGCCTCACAACGCTGCCAGTTCTGTTAGCTCTACGCCTGCCGAAGAAACAGACGTCCATCCCTGTGAACACTGGGATGTAACTCAATGGTAAAGTAAATGATTCTTATTTCAACTGTTGCTTATATTAGCTGTGACATATGAATCAAGATGCTATGACCGAAAAAATGTGATCGACAGATGACCGTTGATATATTATTGGCAGAATTTAGGTGTACAAGCTGACGTATAACTAACTGGCCTGCATAAAGTAACAAAAAAAACAAAACAAAACAAAAAAACACAGATTTTAAGACAGGATTTTTTTTAAATAGAAATTTTCTAACTTTTGAGACAATATGGTCTGATAAAGAGTACATTTATATACATCTTTAAGCCAGAATGATTTGAAATTTAAACATGACTTCACTACGACTTTAAAGCCTCACAATAATAAACCAATAAAAACTTTTGCAGCTGCTGTACTGAAAGACATAAAATCCCCTTTCATTATTTGTTTCCTGCTCATCATGTAGAACATTCTTATCTAAAAGTTATATCAAATTATATCGCTGGTGTAAACTATGAAGAGTCTTATTTTGAAGGGTAACTGTTAATTTTACTGTAATAGTATTACGCAGTGCAACTCTCTGTCGAGCATTTACCCTACATGACCTCCACAAGCAGAAACCAAAGTGGAATGGGTTGAGGGTAACCACACACACAACAATGAGAAACAGATGAAGGACTGATTGACAGAGACAGACATTTTGTTAATCAGCAGCACCGCCACGTTCAGGCCACAGGGTTCAAAAACGAATCCAACAAAATCAATGCCTACATGTTAATAAAAGCTACAGCAGGAGGTCTTTTCTATGAACATATCACCTATTCAGTCTAGAAACGTAAATTGTTTTTATCCTGGAAATAAATGTTTCCCAGGTCAAACCAAGACTGAATCCTAACCCAAAAAAAAGATTTCTCTTTCATATACCGAGAACAACATTCACAGAATGGCTGCAAAGGGAAGACGAGGAAGTGAAAGCAGAAAAGAAAAGAGCTGACAAAGCACACATAATCCCACCTTCTACCAAACACAGAAATACCTGGAAATCCATATTTTACCACAGAGTTAGAAAAAAAATATCCTTAAATAGAATATCGGTAAAATACTTCTCATTTAAGCAAAAATCAAACTCTTTCAGAAAGTCTGGTTCAGTGCCTCCTTACATCAAATTGCAAACTGCAGCACAGCAGTATAACTACACTCAAAAACTTACTCTGTCTACAAAAGACACAGTTAAGCAAATAAACTCTGAGCCAGTTCTAATGTCAAAAAGGATGAAAGAGAGAATGTACAAACTGAAATCTATCGGAAAAGTACGATTTAAACGAGCTTACAGCTTACTGTAGTGCAGTTCCCTTATTTTCAAAAGCATGTTGTAAGCAATTATCCAAGTTAATAATAAATGTAATTAGTGACTTAAACTAGTATTTCAGTGCTATGATGAACTCTTGAACCTGACCGAAAGTTTTCAAAGGGTGCTCACACACTTTATTGTCAACTATTTCCTCAGGACTTTTAGATACGTACGATCATATCAGAATATCATCTAAATGCCATTTGTGTGGTTTTTCAATGAGAAAAATGAAATGAAATGGATAGCTTCTGCATTTGCTGAATTTTATTACAGTACCATGCAACTTTAATGACAGTATATATACAGTATATATATATATATATATATATAAACAGCATTTGTATACAAATGATTCCCAAGCATTTTGAACACTGTAAGCGGTTGATTACTATATCCGTGACCACTATAAGCGGATTCCACTGTACTTTTATGCAGAATACGAAAAAAAAAAGCGCTGGACTATTAAAAGTGGAGGGATATCTTCATTCTGAATCAGACCAGCTTTTCCACAAAAGTTTGCCAATTTTCAGGGAGCCACTTAAATGATAACACATGTTATCACTTGTCAGATTAGGAGAGGAAGCAGAGAAAATTAAAAAGGTGTGCTCAGGGAAACTATTGGTAGTATGGAGCTGATATTGAGGGACTTTACAAATGTTCAACTCTGGTGTGAATATCAGGAATAATGTATGGAGGAAACCAGGTATGGCTCATCCCCATCCAAATACCAAATCTATAGTGAAGCATATTGGTGGAAGGGTGGGGATTTTTCTCAACAGATGGAAAAGGCACACTAGTCAGAATAAAGGGGATGATAAATACAGCAATGTGAAGAGACATCCTGGAAGAAAACTGTTTCCAGAGAACACTTTCCCTCAGACTGGGACATTGACCACATCCAGAATCTTAAAGGAGTGGATTAGATCCAAAACAGCTGCTCAACTGTTTCCTATCGAACCTGATGTAGCTTGAGATGCTCTGCAATGAAAAATGGCCAAAAGCTATTGGAATTAAGCTGAGGGTCCATCAGCACCAAAAATTGTGTGAAATTGCTGCTAAAGATCATAAACTTTTAAGCAATAGCTGTGGTTAATTTCATAAATGGGATTTTGTTTTTTAGATTTTAATGTTGAATAAATTTGCTATATAATAAACACTGTATAATAAAGTGTGTGTAGGCTTTAGATTATAAAGATTTATTGAATTCCATTTAGAATAACATTGCAGATATGTTCCGGATGAACTGTACAATAAAGTCATTTTTTATTTATTACTCTAAAGTAAGAGTTTTTTATGCAGGTATTTCTGTGTATTTGGTT
>NW_015151119.1:382274-385031 GCF_000732505.1 Cyprinodon variegatus
AAATTCTTGCAGCTTTAAGCAGGATGGAAATCCCTGCAGGTTCTGTGAAGCATTTTAGTGGAAAACATCCTGAGTGAGAAAGAAGAAGCAGAAGCAGAGGAGGAAGGAAACATGCTGCTTTCTGAGAACACAACTGTTTAATGACAGGGGGTGGAAATATCAGCTGAATATAAACCCTGCAGATCAGATCGGTCATTTACAGACTTCTGCACCTCCATACACAGAACAGAACATCAGTCCAGGAACCATGAAGATCCTTCTGACTCTCTGCCTCCTGACTTTCCTCTACTTCCTGCGGTCCAGCTCTGCAGGTAAAGAACTTTGCCTGAGTCTCCTGTCTGCTGGGTGGGTCTGAACCGGGTCGGTATCTAAAGTTGTGTTTGCTTCCTCAGGTCCAGTGGCTCTAGAGTTGAGTGGGATCAATGGTCCCTGCTGTTTACATAACAGTAATATGACGATTCCAAGAGGAAAGGTGAAAGACCTGGAGATGTCTCCAAACCACTGCCAAATCAGATCCGTCATGTGAGTTCATGCAGACTGCAGTACCTGTTAGAACAGGGTGCCATGGTCCTCCATGGTCCACATGCGCTCCCTACAGTTTTCAAGCAACTTTTCATCTTTCTCTATAAACACCAGAGGACTCTGTATCTGGTGCTGAAACTTTGTTTTTGGCTGCTGATTGATTCAGACCTTCAGTTCTCCTAGATTTCTCTGCCAGAGTTTCATCTCAGTCCATTGCTTTTTATTCATGTTGTGTTCTGACCCAGAAGCTGTGTTTTCTGAGCCTTCTGCATGTTGTTTTCCTGCAGAATCACCACTGTGAGTGAAAAACGGTTCTGCCTTAATCCAAACCGGAGCTGGACGAAGAAATTACTTAAAGAGTTTGGGAAAGGAATACTCCACTGAAGCTTGAATCCAGGCCAGAACCACATTTGTTAAGAAACCATGTTTTCAATTATATCTTTGATATTTTCTTTTATTTTTTTTATCCTGATTCTGTTTTATTTTCCTATATTTTAATCATGTAAAGCACTTTGCATTGTCCTTGTACTGAATTGTGCTATACAAATAAATTTGCCTTGCCTTGCCTTGCCTTGCCTTAACATGTTCTGCAAAGAAGAATGGCCAAAAGATATTGGAACTAAGCTGTCGGTCCATTAGGTCCAAAAAGAGTGAAGTGTGGAATTGCTGCTAAAGATCATAAACTTTTGAGCAATAGCTGTGGATAATTTCTTAAATGGGATTTTTTTTTTTTAGATTTCAATTTTAAATATATTTGCTATATAACAAACACTGTATAATGAGGTATGTGTAGGGTTTAGATTATAAAGATTTATTGAATTCCATTTAGAATAACATTGCAGATATGTTCTGGATGAACTGTATAATAAGGACATTTTCTATTTATTACTCTGTAATAGGATATTTTATCCTGGTATTTCTGTGTATTTGGTTGAAGTTGGGTTAACACTTCCTTTGTGTTTGTCAGCTCTTTTCTTATCCACTTTCACTTCCTCGTTTTTCCTCTGGTACCGTTCTGTGTATATAGTTTTTCTAAGTATCGGACAGAGAAGCCATTTCTAGGTCAGGATTCAGTCCAGGCGGACTCAGTTTCCCCTGATCAAACAGAACCAGAAGAAAATGAAAAAGAACCAGAATATTCTTCATTATCATCTATCATATTATTAGCATTAACAGGAGAGCATGCATNGTTTAAAAGTTGCTTTTCGCATCGCTCATAGAAGCTCACTGTGTCCAAACATCCGCTCTAAATCCCTCTATCACCATATAGAGCAGAGACTATATAGTGGACTTCATAGTGAACTCTGTTAACTGACCATTGGAGCAGATGATCACTACTTTCTGCTCCTTGTTGGCTACGTAGAACCACAACGAGAAAGGCAAGCTTCAATGATTGTCTGAAACTGGAGCTCACCACACATATACATCTGAAAAAAAGATAGCTTAAAAAAAGATAGCTAATTGGTAACAAGCACATAGGACGGCATTACGTAAACCTATCACCAGAATAATTGATAATTAGGAAGACCGCTTATTTAGATGATCAACCTGGAAAAAGAACATCCTCCACTATACCTTTAAAGCTTGATTTAAGCTTTCACCTTTCATGTTAGTGTGGTAAGGTACATAATGGGCCCAGGCGGGATTTGATCCTGTGACTCCCAGGTAAAATAATGGGCATAGAGACAAGACCCAACACCCTCACATTGGTAATGTTTTTAAAAATCTCTCGCTATAATGACTTTGTCAATATTGAACAACAAAATCAGATAGGAAGTCTGAAAACTAATGTAAAAAAAATGTAGAGTAAGGGCCTGATACGTACAATTCCTTGGCATGCTGGAATTTAAACGATTAGAGGGAATTGCCTCTATTGTGCTGACATAAGCATCTTGCAGCAGCACGGTTCCTGAAAGACAACATAAATCAGTCTGATTTTACCAAATCAAGTTATTAATTGACAAATTCATTAAGGAGAAATACATTTTTTTAATTGTTTGCTTAATTTTAAATCGATTATGGTTTCCCCATTTAATGTCTACCCGTTCTAATTTATTTGATTTGACCTTTATAAATACATTATTTGAAGGTAACAGTAGAGAAGCTGAAGAGAGGTGTTTTAAATTGAAACTACAACTATACTTCCTGTTCTGGACCCTGGTTTGTTAACCCTTTTGGATAATTAATACATTCATTCAGAATTGATTGACTTTATTGATCTCACAGTGGAGAAAT
>NW_015151119.1:385920-387477 GCF_000732505.1 Cyprinodon variegatus
ATAATAAGGACATTTTCTATTTATTACTCTAAAGTAAGAGTTTTTATGCGGGTATTTCTGTGTATTTGGTTTAAGTTGGATTAACACTTCCTTTGTGTGTGTCAGGTCTTTTTTTTATCCACTTTCACTTCCTCATCTTTCCTCTGGTACCGTTCTGTGAATGTAGTTTTTCTAAGTATCCGACAGAGAAGCCATTTCTAGGTCAGGATTCAGTCCAAGCAGACTCGGTTTCCCCTGATCAAAAAGTCAGAAAAAGATCCATAATATTCTTCATTATCATGTGTCATATTATTATCATTAACAGAAGAGCATGCATAACTGCATTTCATTTGGGCGATCACATATTTCACAGCACAAAAAGTGAGAACAAAAGAACCAATCATGGGATAAAATCTGATTGTAGGGCTGATGAATAAGTTCCAGAAGAAAGATTGAGTTGGACTCTAGACGGGAAAGATGGCTTTGACGGCTGCAGGTAATGAAGTGTCTCCAGTCTGTCGGTTTGTGGTGCTTCTGCAAAGCGTCTTTGAATGCAGCTGTTTAAACAGGACATCTGCAGGGAAGAGGGGTCACTAATGAGCAGTGGCGGCTGCTGCTCTCTGAAACACGGAAGGTTTAGTGTTGTTGATTAAATCCAAAAGTGACATATTGCATTAAGAAAATGTTAAAACACATAAAAAGCATTACTATAAATGCGCAACATACTCATTAAATCAGGCTAATATTAACATATATTTGATGCAGATTAATATTACATTTAAGAAATTTGCCATAACATGTTTTTTGGGAATCTAGATCAGGAAGAGGGCATCTCACAATTCCCTGCTCTGTGTTGGCCATGTGGGCTGAGTCCAATCTTTTGCTGTACTTGCAGCTGTAGAACCAAGATGTTGCATTGAGAGACATAGGATGTCCTCTGTGATGTTTTGATAAATGTTCTCAGCACTCTGGGGGAAAGGCCGTTCTGTTTCAGCTTTCTGTGGAAGAAGAGGAGATGTGGAGAAGCAGGACCCTTGATGTTGTGACCATGCTCCACTGTCTCTCAATGTGTCAGGAGACATGAATGAAGACAAAAGGAGGGACAACAACAGGAGCAGAATATTAGAAGAGACCAGGGTCTCCAGAGCAACAATGGAATGAATGTTGAAGTGATGACAGTAGACCAGATAAGGATGTCGTCCTTCTGAAGCTACTACCAGGTTTAGGACAGATGGTGCTGAAACTCTGCAGATGTTGGAGTTTTATAGCAAATAAAGAGAAATATAATATCTGAGACAAATTCCTGCAGCTTTAAGCAGGATGGAAATCCCTGCAGGTTCTGTGAAGTATTTTAGTGGAAAACATCCTGAGTGAGAAAGAAGAAGCAGAAGCAGAGGAGGAAGGAAACATGCTGCTTTCTGAGAACACAACTGTTTAATCACAGGGGGTGGAAATATCAGCTGAATATAAACCCTGCAGATCAGATCGGTCATTCACAGACTTCAACACCTCCATCCAGGGAACAGAACATCAGTCCAGGAACCATGAAGATCCTTCTGACTCTCTGCCTCCTGACTT
>NW_015151119.1:389363-390184 GCF_000732505.1 Cyprinodon variegatus
ATTTAAATTTAAATATAGAATCCTAACATGAAAGAGCTGGACTATTAAAAGTGTGAGGGATATCTTTGCTCTGAATCAGACAAGCTTTTCCCCAAAAGTTTGCCAATTTACAGGTCACCACCTAGATGATAATACTTGGCAAAACAACATGTTATCACTTGTCAGATTAGGGGAGGAAGCAGAGAAAATTAAAAAGCCGCGCTGAGGAACAATATTGGTAGTATGTAGCTGATGTTGAGGGAGATTACATTGGTTCAACTCTGGTGCGAATATCAGGCATCATGTTTGGAGGAAACCAGGTATGGCTGATCCTCGACCCATTACCATCCCTACAGTGAAGCATGTTTGTGGCAGGATCATGCTATGGGAATGTTTCTCAGCAGACGGAAAAGAATAAAGGAGGTGATACATACAGCAATGTAAAGAGACATCCTGGAAGAAAACTGGCTCCAGAGAATACTTTGCCTCAGACTGGGACATTGACCACATCCAGGAGTGGATCAGAACCAAAACAGCTGCTCAACTGTTTCCTATCAAACCTGATGTAGCCTGAGATGTTCTGCAAACAGGAATGGCCAAAAAATATTGGAACTAAGCTGAGTGTCCACCAGGTCCAAAGAGACTGGAGTGTGGAATTGCTGCTAAAGATCATAAACGTTTAAACAATAGCTGTGGTTAATTTCATGAATTGGATTTTTTTTTTAGATTTCAATTTTAAATAAATTTGCTATATAATAAACACTGTATAATGAGGTATGTGTAGGGTTTAGATTATAAAGGTTTATTGAATTCCATTTAGAATAACATTGCAGATATGTTCT
>NW_015151119.1:393066-399546 GCF_000732505.1 Cyprinodon variegatus
ATTATTAGCATTAACAGGAGAGCATGCATAACTGCATTTGATTTGGACGATCTAACATATTTCACAGCACAAAATGTGAAAACAAAAGAACAGAACATGGGATAAAAATGTGATTGTAGAGCTGATGAATAAGTTCCAGAAGAAAGATTGAGTTGGACTCTAGACGGGAAAGATGGCTTAGACGGCTGCAGGTAACAAAGTGTCTCCTGTCTGTCAGTCTGTGGTGGTTCTGCAAAGCTTCTTTGAATGCAGCGGTTTAAACAGGGCGTCTGCAGGGAAGAGGGGTCACTAATGAGCAGTGGCGGCTGCTGCTCTCTGAAACAGGGAAGGTTCAGTGTTGTTGATTAAATCCAAAAGTCACATATTGCATTAAGAAAATGTTAAAACACATAAAAAGCATTACTGTAACTGGTGAAATAATAAACTCCAGAAACCACGGCAAGAATTCAGCACAAGACGTCTCTCGAGCAGCCGGCTTCTTGACCCGCCACTGCTCCATTGACCCCCTAAGAGGTTTAACTTCACTAGAATTGACATATTTTATTATGTTATCCGATCAGGGCTCTACTTCCTCGCTGCTTATCTCAATAGGACGAGGCTCAAACCTCAACAGGGATTTCTCATAGAGGCTGACCGGCAGTTTCCTGCTGCTCCAGAGCTGAGGGGAGATCGCATCTGAGAGCTGGCTCAGCAGCTGATTAATGCGCAACATACTCATGAAATCAGGCTCATATTAACATATATTTGATGCAGATTAATGACTACATTTATGAAATTTGTCATAACATGTTTTAGCAATAATTTTTCAGGAAGGTTTATCCTCCCTATTATTTCATGAGAAATCAATGCTGGTGATCTGAACTGGTCTGTTGTTTTGAAATCTAGATCAGGAAGAGGGCATCTCACAATTCCCTGCTCTGTGTTGGCCATGTAGGATGAGTCCAATCTTTTGCTGTACTGGCAGCTGTAGAACCAAGGTGTTACAGTCAGAGACAGGATAGGATGTCCTCTGTGGTGTTTTAGTAAATTTTCTCAGCACTCTGGAGGACAGGCCATTCTGTTTCATCTTTCTGTGGAAGAGGAGCCTCTGTTGAGCCCTTCTTCACCAGGACTGATGTGCTAGATGTCCAGAAAAGGTCAGAGGAGATGTGGAGAAGCAGGACCCTTGATGTTGTGAACATGCTCCACTGCCTCTCAGTGTGTCAGGAAACATGAATGGAGACAAAAGGAGGGACAACAACAGGAGCAGAATATTAGAAGAGACCAGGGTCTCCAGAGCAACAATGGAATGAATGTTGAAGTGATGACAGTAGACCAGGTAAGGACGTCATCCTTCTGAAGCTACTACCAGGTTTAGGACAGATGGTGCTGAAACTCTGCAGATTTTGGAGTTTTATTAGCCTGACGTAGTCCGACTCAATTCTAGTCAGAATATGAGTCTGATACTGCTCCATAGAGCTGTGATTATGGGGCGTGTTTTGAACGAACCAGGAAAAAAAATGCCTCTGCACTCAATTGGATAGACCTACAACCAATAAGAGCAACGGAGTGCGTGACGTATGTTAAGCGAGGCATAGTTGTTGTCCACAAAAATCAAAGCGTGCAGTTTCACGCCTAGAATAAGAAGATGAGCCTTGATCGCGTTTCTCTGTTCCTCTTTTAAAATTAATTTGCTGTCGATATCTTCTAGAACAGACCTAATAGCAGAATCTACTCACCCAAACTCTCCAGCGGCAGCCATTATTGTTGTCACCCAAGCGCGCATTGGTCACGTGGTTGATAACGTTACTCTTGATCATCTGTCCATCATCGTATAAAGCCCGCCCTGACAATTTGATTGGATCGCCTGACAGTGGGCTTTAATACTCGCGCTACTATGGAGCAGAGCCAGACCGAACTTCCCCGAACTCAAACCTTGTGGGCGGGACTAAGTTCGGACTGGCACCCAGGCTAGAGTTTTATAGCAAATAAAGAGAAATATAATATTTCAGACAAATTCTTGCAGCTTTAAGCAGGATGGAAATCCCTGCAGGTTCTGTGAAGTATTTTAGTGGAAAACATCCTGAGTGAGAAAGAAGAAGTCGAAGCAGAGGAGGAAGGAAACATGCTGCTTTCTGAGAACACAACTGTTTAATGACAGGGGGTGGAAATATCAGCTGAATATAAGCCCTGCAGATCAGATCGGTCATTTACAGACTTCTACACCTCCATCCAGGGAACAGAACATCAGTCCAGAAACCATGAAGATCCTTCTGACTCTCTGCCTCCTGACTTTCCTCTACTTCCTGCGGTCCAGCTCTGCAGGTAAAGAACTTTGCCTGAGTCTCCTGTCTGCTGGGTGGGTCTGAACCGGGTCGGTATCTAAAGTTCTGTTTGCTTCCTCAGGTCCAGTGGCTCTAGATTTTGGTGGTATCAAGGGTTCCTGCTGTTTACATAACAGCATTATGACGATTCCAATAGGGAAGGTGAAGGACCTGGAGATGTCTCCAAAACACTGCAAAATCAGATCCATCATGTGAGTTCATGCAGTCTGCAGTACCTGTTAGAACAGGGTGCCATGGTCCTCCATGGTCCACATGCGCTCCCTACAGTTTTCAAGCATCTTTTCATCTTTCTCTATAAACACCAGAGGACTCAGTATCTGGTGCTGAAACTTTGTTTCTGGCTGCTGATGGACTCAGACCTTGAGGCTCATGTTGTGTTCTGACTTAGAAGCTGTGTGTTCTGAACTTTCTGCATGTTGTTTTCCTGCAGAGTCACCGCTGTGAGTGAAAGACGGATCTGCCTTAATCCAACCTGGAGCTGGACGAAGAAATTAGTGGAACAGTTTGAGAAAAGAAAACTCCACTGAAGCTTGAATCCAGGCCAGAACCATATTTGTTAAGAGTATAAATAATAATTTAAAAAGGAACCATGTTTTCAATTATATCTTTGATATTTTATTTTATTTTTTTATTAGTTCCCCTTTTTAAGATGTACTTGTGCCTTAGATCCTTCAATTTATTATATTGTTTGTTTTATTGACTAAAGATCTTTGTGATTTTCTGTGAATTTAAAGTGATATTTAAAATACCATCTGTCGTAATTATCAGTGATGACAAACTGGACGGCTCACTAATCGGCTGATTCACAGTCTGATTTCATAATTCATGATTTTATGGAAACTTTGGATTCTTCTTCATCCTTGTTTTAGTTTTGTTTGCAGTAAAACGTTTTTCTATGAAATGTATCTTATATAATTAGTGGTGCTCATGTTCAGCTCTGTTTTCAAGCTGTGTACACAACAAAGTTACTCCTTTCACAATAAAAGCTTTATTTTTGTATTTTCTTGTCTGCGGATGTTATTCCTCACTAATTTTAAAATGTATGTTTTAAAAATAAGTACTGTATGAAAAGTTCCTTAATATTATTCATTGCAAGATATCACACAGATCAGTTTAACACAGACTGATAGATTTTAAATCTTTCATATTGTTCATTTTTATGAGTAGATCTTACTTTGAATGAATTGGTCACCCATTGAATTAGTGTATCTCATAACCCTAATAAGGAGGAATATTTAAGAGAGAAATATTCTGGCATGGCTGACATGGTCACGAGGAATAATGGTTACCGCATTCCAGCAGACGGTCACACTTAACTTACACAAAGAGGGTAAGCTGCAAAAGACCAGTCCTCACAGAGAGCTTCATCAAAATAGGTTTTTGGAAAGTTCAGTGGAAGAACAAAGAGTGGGAGAAAAGGTTGCATAAGATACAAAGTCTGGATAAGTAGTTAAGAGGCATTAAATGTGTAAGAATTGTACTGAAAAAAAACACACTGTTGATAAGGAACTTAAGAAAACGGTGCACCTAACTGTAGAGATGTAAAACCTTCTGTTTAGTTAGAAGAAGGATCTCTGAAAATGATCCTTTTTACTCCTTCATTGCAAAATCCTTAAGTGGTAGTTTTATTTCAATTCAGAATTTTGTTATCACATAAGACATTTCCGGTTAAACTAACAAGAGTAATTAAAAGGGAAAAAACAAAATCTGTGTTTACAGGCAACTATTTAATTTACAGTAGTGAGTAACATCTTTACTGCTCCTAAATTCTAATGGGTTTTTATAACTATTACCAACTTTAAAAAAAATGTGTTTCTAAGACTGAAACTGAACAATTGCTCTAAATGTATTATATAACTTGCTGCTAGTGGCTGAATGAGCATGGAAAAGTATTAACATGTTTATTAGGTTCTTAAAGTTATGCTTTCTAAGCTTTCTTGACAAAAAAGCTGGAAGTAGAGGGCAGATCTGGAGGGAGGCGAAGGTGACAGATATAGTTCAGCAAATTGTGCGATTTGCTGAAATTTGAAAGGCACCTCGACTGTAGTCAGGACAGTATCCACCTCGAAAACGTCTATCAAGCCAGCCTTCACTGGGTTTTATAGGTAATTCATACACAATGAAAAATGTAGCTTGGACTTTTCAATATTTTAATTTGAATCAGTTGACATATATACCACTCTGGTCTAAAAAATATTTCCTATGTCCTCCAGTTAATCGACATACTTTTTTTCTATTAATATAGTCTCTGTTTTCTCCAGATTTGATGTCACCTTTATGTAAGTTGCGATCAATCAGGGATGTGCCCAGATAGACACTAGGTGATGCTAGAGCACCTGCCCTTTTCTCCTCTAAAGAAATAGTGCCCTCCTGAAATCAATTTTTTTTGTTATTCATTTTCTTTAGGCTTTTGCCCAAAGTACCCTTTATGAATTTAAAAGAATATCAACCCAGAGTTTAGATTTTTTTAATTTTGCTCCACGAGACATGTAGCACCACTCTGCCCTGATGAAGGACCAGCTAATCGTCCAGGTAACTAAACGCTAAAAATAAATGTATTTACTTCCTTCAGCAACTGGTTAGTTGATAGCATAATGTCTTTACTGGCCTCTACCAAGCGCCAAAGTACGGTTTAAAATGCAACTCTTTAATTGAATCTGGACAAAAATCTAACTTAAAGCAACTTATAGATGTAATAATTGATTTTCTGTAATGATCCCTGTCGGGACTCCTGATGTCATCTATTTGCCATTTGTTATGGGAACTGCAGCACACAAGTTTCCTTTTGTCTGTTAAACTTTTCTTTTAAAATAAACATAAGGTTAAGGTTAAAGTGGGGCATGTAGATTAAGCTGCATTTTCAATTTGTGTGTTTATGTTGGAATCTTGCAAAAAAATTTTTTTACATTTTTTGAAAGAAAAGCTAGCTCTCCATAATCTGAACAGAGAAACAAGATGATCTCTTTTTGGATTTTTTAGCCTTAAAAGATTGCGACATCCATGATGCACTTGAAATAATATATCAGAGTTGTGTTTTTTTTTTCATGTTTTAAATATAAATCTTAGTTCATCTGCAAATTGTCATATATACCCAATATATTTAAAGATATTCAGTAATCAGTGGATTTGAAATTCCTATTTATTCAAGTGACACCATTGTGACATTGCTAACCATGGACTGCAGATCGTTAAACATCAAACATCAGGTGG
Source organism: Cyprinodon variegatus (assembly GCF_000732505.1). NCBI lineage: Eukaryota > Metazoa > Chordata > Actinopteri > Cyprinodontiformes > Cyprinodontidae > Cyprinodon > Cyprinodon variegatus. The sequence continues at coordinate 398,601 of NW_015151119.1, forward strand.
TGTTTGGCTGTTGGTGGCTCTGTGCGACGTATAAGGTGCCTTTTTTCCAACCTGAGCACCTGTCCCCAAAAATGTCTGTGCACGCCACTGCTATCAATAGTTATAAGAAATTCTCTGTTTCAAATCGCTGATTTCGCTTCAGAATAATAGGAGAGCACACCTACATGCTGCTTATCAAAGGCCATAAAGATCTGATGTGGAATTTCTAAATTAAAGCCTGTCCAAATCTGTAAAACTCCTTAATTATCAAATTTACTGTCAAAATGTCTACTAAACACCCCGTTTCCCTTCATGCAATTAATTTATAACTACAATTAATTAATTTAATTGTATAAGTACGTCTCTATGCACATCTAAAAATGGGCGCAATGATTAAAGCAGAGCTATGATTTAAGGCTCTATCTTCCTACCTGTGAAGAGCAGGATTATTAATAAAAAGCATTGAATCATTCTATATTGTCTGTTGCTTTAAATCTCTCAGCTGTCCAAATACCACCTTAACACACATATATTTTGTACTTCCTGAGACTCATTACCTCCTCACGCTGACTGTAGGTCAACTTATTGCTTGATTTGGCAAATTGTCTGTTTGTTTGCATGCATGTATGACAAGATCATCACTTGTTCTATATAATGTATTATTTACAAACTCCGCCCTTTATATCAATATATTTGCTTCACAAACATAAATATCATTCTTAGAGTTTTTTGTTCATACCAATTATATGAGATTAAAGAAGAGCAACATATAAGATAGATGTATTCCACTTTTTTCAATCTATTGATTCCACTTTTAATGTCTGAATCTGTTAAAACTGTTACATGAAAACGACCAATATTCAATTTTCATACTTTAGATTAAAAAAGACATAAAAAATATATTATTTTTTTTGATTGAAAGATGAGATTCTGGCCTTTCCCTTGGTGCAATGTCTGTTTACATACA
>NW_015151119.1:399644-401958 GCF_000732505.1 Cyprinodon variegatus
GATTTTGTTTAGTTCTGTAACATTTGGTTCTGGTTTTGAATCAGAGCGCCATCTAGAGCTTAAATATGGAAAATGCATTTAGGATATTTGGCATTCATTCATCTCATACCCATAAATACCTTTATATCACCAAATTAGGAAAAAGGCATCCACTTCTATAATTTAGCATAGTAAAGCAAATATATGATAGCTTGGATTTTTTTTTAGAGAACATTTTGTAAAACGGGATAATGGAAAAACAACACAGGATTATCTTTTAAAGCAGTTTCAATATCTCAACTAATGTGACAAGCATTTAACAGCATTCAATGATAGATCAGTTGAAAATCTAAAGAGTAAAGTTGATACCAATTACAAGATATGCCCTTTCACCTAAACTGACAGGGTTGAAAAAAAAAGACCAATAGTCAGAGAATAGTGTGATAATAAACACAGGAGAAGCTGCAGACTCATAACTTTTGAGTAAAAGTAGTCATGCAGCTTTATAGAAGAGTTGCAAGATGAACTCAATGATGGAAGAAATTACTGTAAAACAATAAGAAATGTGCAGCTTGTTACAAGCTGTAAATTGTATCTTTATGTAAGAATGCAATCTGGTGTGAAAAATGCCATATTTATGTAGTAGAAGACTAACACTGCCATTCATCCTGAATGCAACATTCATATGGTGATGAATATAGGTGGCAGCATCTTATTGTGAGGATGCTTTCCCTCAGGTGAGCTGGGAAGATGGGAGCTGAAAGAAATGTTTGTGGATGGTGGAATAAACTTTTTGAAACTTTTAACTATTTAAACTGGGGCGGACATTCAGGTCTAAACATGAAGTAGACTCTGAATTTACACCCCAAGCTGCTTTTGTATGGTTTAGATCAAATATGTTAAAATGGCCTAGTCAAAGTCCAGACCTAAATCCAATCAGGAATGATAAAATGTATTCTCGGATGTTCTGTCCCAAATTCTTCAGCTATTTTGTAAATAAACATACAAAGCCCTTGTAGACATCCCAAAGGGCTTGGAGCTGTCATTGCGGTAAAAATGAACCCACAGAGTAGTGACTCTGGTAAGCCTAACAAAAATGCATGGCATATTAATCAGGCTGTCATTTGTTAAAATATTCTATTACTTCTAATTGTTCTTCTAATTGTTTTGTAAGATATTTATTGTCGATTTGTTTCATCATCTTAATCAGTAGAAAGAAAAAAAATTACAGTTTTGTAGTTATGTAATGATCCTGTGATGCAAAACATTTGCAAATAGCAGAAATTCCTCTAAATGAGACGAATAAAACAAATCTGCAAGTAAATGGCTTTATATATTTGATTCATTGTTTTTTTTTTCAGTGGTTATTGAAGTCTAATAGCCTTACTTTGCATTTTGATCAGATATTACTTTCCATTCACTTTCCATTGCTGCAGATGATTGATGCCGTGCATATCGTTCATCTGTCCAACCACAGTCTCAATGTGTTTTTTCTGCTGTACTGCTGATGGGCTCGTCGTGGACCACCCCTTACTGCAGTGCTGTAGATAGTGAAGCATAAATATATCCTCCTCCTCCTCCTCCTCCTCCTCCTCCTTTGGTTGAGCCCGCATCATCCTGACTGGCCCTGGCCGCTGATCGCAAGGAGCGCCCAGCCCGCACAGGGACGGATGAACCGGTGAACCTGCATAACCCGTCATCCGTTTGATTTCTAATTTCTTTCCTCTACTGCCGACACCGGAAGCAACACTGATTGTGCAAAGCGAAAACAAGGTTGGTAACACTTAGATTTGTATTGTTAGAGATCCCAAATAATGCAGTCAGTAAATGTGTTATTTCTCTTTATTTATTGTGCAGTAAAACAAAACAAAAACCTTCATTTGTATGCGGAACACTTTGCTGGGGTCCTGCAACACCATGGTTACATGTTGGCATGAGCATGCAGGAGTTTTTAGCCCAACTCCTTTTAGAGCGCGCTTCACTCACACCAAAACACGCGCCGGTGCGCAAGTGCGCTGTCCTGCACTGGGAAGTAGCTGGACCCAGTTTTCTTACTCCCGGGACTCCATTCTTGGTTATTCCAGTCAGAGCTAATTATTCTGTGAAGTGAATCACCAGCAAAGCTCAGATCACATAGCAAAGCAGCTGCCCTGCTGCACAGCAGACCAACTGCAGGAGCTAAAATAGGAAGGAGGGGTAGGGTTGCGCAGCTGACGGTGCTGATTCCGAGGAGTCAGACCTCCTGCAGCCCCATTTAAGTCTATGTTCTCTCTATCATAAAGGCTTTATATATATATATATATATATATATATATATATATATATATATATATAT
>NW_015151119.1:402043-409582 GCF_000732505.1 Cyprinodon variegatus
TATATATATATATATATATATATATATATATATATATTTAGGTTCCTACATGTCTGAAGCTGTTTGTTGAACAAAGCTTACCATCTTTCAGATATATCCTACCATTGTTAGTTGTGACTGATTCTCCCCCTTCCAGTGCACAGATTCACCATGGGGATCAAGGCTGCTCTCCCCAGATATGAGCTGTATCTCTACTCTGCTGTACTCGCAGGCGCACTGATATGGGCTGGCAGTTGGATATTTGAAGCCTCAAGTGGTGAGTGCATAACCCCTCAGGAGGAATTGAAAACGCTGGCTCCATTGGCTTTATGACAAAAAATAGTATTTCTTAGTTGTTGTCAAAAAGAGCTCTCAAAGTACTCACACTATTGAACTGTTGAGTGTTTTGTAACTTTACAGCACCCATCCATTCATGTTCTCCCGCCTATTCCGTCAGGGTTTCTATGAGGCCAGTGATTATCTCTGGCATTCTCTGGGCAAAAGGCGGGGTACATCCCGGACAGGCTGCCAGTGTGTCGCAGGGCAACACAGAGACACAGAGTGATATACAACCATGCACATACACGTACACCTAAGGACAAGTTAGAGACACCAATTAACCAAACAGTCATGTTTTTGGACTGTGGGAGGAAGCTTGAGTAACTAAAGAGAAACCAAGCATGGACAAGGAGAACCTGCATACTCCATGAAGAAAGAGCCCGGGCCAGGAATCGAACCCAGGAACTCCTGCTGCAAGGCTACAAACTGTGCCACGATGCAACCCAACATCATAACAACAAACTTCTATTAATTTTACTGGAATTCTTTGTGTGAAATATTGGTAAAAGATTCTAAACCTGATTTAGGTCTGTACTTTGACTAGGCCAGAGTTCACGGATTGGCGGACCTTGGTCTGGATCCGGCTTATCCGGATCCAACCTGATTTAAAACATTTATAAATTACTGCATGTTTTCCAACTACAGTGTCTAACTTCACTTGCGCCTCTTCTCCTGTTAGTATGGTAAAGCCCTTCGGAGAGTCTGCGACCAAGCTACATGTGATACAAATTAGCCAATGAGATATGTCAGTCTGGGTCACTGCTGCTAGTCACTTTTAGTCACAGCAGGCAAACCTGTGGCAAGCCAGGCGATGGGAAAGAAGTAGAAGAAGAGAAAAAGAGAGCAGAGAAAGTGTGGACTGCTGGAAGAAGCGCTGTGAACTGGTGACATAAAAGTGAAATGGCGTGCTCAAAGATGACCCTGCACAGTTTGAGTATGTTTGGCTCAACCTACTGCTGTGAAGCAGGATTCTACACCATGAACATAATCAAAAATAAATATTGATCCAGGCTCACGATATAGCAACTTGATATGTGCTTGAGAATGGCTTTGTTACCCATAAAACCCAGGTTTAAAAGCCTTGCAGGGCAGCGTAAAGCCCACTGCTCTAAATAAGCCATAAAAAAGAAAAGAAAAAACAATAAATAGTCAGTTCAGGTGTTTTATAAAATATGTGAATCAGGAAATTGTCTATTTACCAAACTGAATTATTGTTGTTCTCTACTTCAAAAAACACATTAGATTTTAAAATGGAAATATACTCTGTTTTTTTATATTATTTTTTTATTTAAAAATTCAATGTATAACATGGATGCATAAAAACCTAGTTTTAGTTCAGTGTTAAATTCTGTTTAAAGTAACAGATTATAATTTAAAATGTCTCAGTTCCTTTACTGGTTGATGATTTTCTTTATTCTGACCCCGCTGACTTTTAATTGGTTAACTCTGGACTAGGCCATTATATCACATAGTGCTGCATATTTAAGGAAAGTAACCTCACCCCAGTCTGAAGTCTTATGCAAACCTTGGGATTTCTATATTTGTATGCTCCAGATTTTCCCCATTGACTCTGAATATATTTTTGTCCATGTTGATTAAAAAAACATCCCCACGGCATGATACAGCCACCATCATGTATCAAACCAGAAGTTAAACTTCGCCTTCATCTAGCAAGAGAAACTTCATTCAAATGTTTGCAAACTGAAACAGAAAGAAGAAGAACAGCTTGTTATCTTCTTGCCACCTTTTGACAAAGGCCAGACTTTTTGAAAGCAGGATTGATAGCTGCCTTATCAATATGTTTTGCATCCGGAGCTGCAGATCTCTGCAGCTTGTCTCCCTAGGGCTAATTCTAGGCTACCTCTTTGAATATTGTCTCTTCTTCTGCTGACAGGTTTTTGTTTGTTTGCATTTGTGCCAATCTCTTCAGGGGGTTTAAGTAATGTCCAAAACCTGGGAAATTACGTTACACCCTTACTTTTTTATATCTTGGCAAACTGGTACTTCACAGCAGAGTGTGGCTGAATACCACACTCTGCTGTGAAGTACCACACTGGTAAAAAGTGGCAGATAATCACTTTCTATCCAAGTAATAGTTACTTACTCACTTGTATTCATTTATCTTTAAACATGAATTACCAGTCATTAAAGTTTGTTGTAGAAGTGTAAAAAAATATGGAACAATTTCATGGGTGTGAATTTGGTATGTCTATAGGCAATTTAGTAGGAGCTGTTTTAATAAGACAGCTTTTCTGTGAACACACATATTTACAGCTGATTATATAGAAAGATTTACACAAGTGAAAGAAAAACAAAATCTTCAAAAATTAGATCTTCACCTATTAGCTTTCCCATTTTAATTCAAAAGTAGATCGAGGTTCATGAAGCAGATTAAAAAGAGACAATTTTCCCCAAAGGAACTCCTGTGTTCCTAATTTGGTGACAATTTATGGAGAGTTGTGTTATTTTATACGTTTTATACGTTTTCCTTGCTGCCTTAATTTCACTTTTAGTGTATTCCTTACAGATTCTGTAAAATGTAAAAATATTCAGGCTCCTATATGTTGAAGAAATCCTTCTGCATATATGGGTCTGAATAGACAGGCTGTGATCTGGTGCCTGGTACTGATTGTCACAGTCTGTGCTGTCAAATGGGTCCAGGCTTCGTCCTGCTGTCAGTCATCTTCCCCTACTTTCTTCTTAATGTTTTGCCGGCAGTCTTATCTCTGCAGTCCATGTGTTGATGCTACAGCATCACTTCTAACTGGTAATAGAAGGCTGCTGCTCGCTATAAGAGGCTTTCCCTAACCTACCCCATCATTATCCTCTTTTTCACAGCCATTAGGGTAATCAGGAAAAGCAGTGGGAGCTCCTGCTCTACAGAGTCTCTACCATACTCTGCTTGATCTGCCAGTTTTAAACGTTATAGTGCTTTTTTCAATGCATGCACATTAATGTTGTGATTTATTATCAGGCTTCTCAGAAAATGAATCTCCTCCAACAAGATTATTGCATGATTAGAATTTTTCTGTCTCAAAAATAGAAAGCTCAGTACCAAGTGGGTTATGTAATGTTCATTATCATGTAAGGGACCAAGCAGGCTGTCAGATAGTACATTTACACTGCTGGTAATCCATGTTTTTTAGACTAAAGCTTTTCAAATATCCACCTTTAGGATACATTTGTTTTTTGTCTTTTATCCAGACAATGTGAACAGAAAGGCGTTTAAAGCAAGCGTGAAGCCAGGATGGCATTACTTTGGCAGGAAAATGGTGAGTATATCATACAAGATCCTAAGACAACAAACAGGCAGATGAGTAGGTATCATCAGCAGTTACTTTTGACGCCTTTGTTTTGGTTTCAGGATGTGGCGGACTTCGAGTGGGTGATGTGGTTCTCTACATTCCGCAATCATATCCTTTTTGCTCTCACCGGTCATGTGATCTTTGCAAAGATATTTACCCTGCTAGCTCCAAAGGTGTGTGGGTGTGTACTCTAGAGCAGAGGAAATGTTGTGAAAATCTTTGAGATGGCACATCAGTTTGTCTGTGTGTATTTTTTGTTTTGTATGTAGCCTGAAGAATGCATATGTCACATATGATCTGTATACACAGTATGTACTGCTCTTGTGAATGCACGCAATCAAGGCCATCCATCAGATTTGATTGGGTATGTAGTGTTACTGCGTATACAAAGCTGCATCGTAGTGATGTGATTAACAGACGTTGTGTTAAGTAATGCCTTAAATTCAGCGAGTTAAAATTGGATATTTCAATAGTTATCAAACATGTGTGTTGTTACTAATATGGTGCACTGCAAAAGCACATGCAGCGTAACTTTAATATTTATCACAACGCAATATTACATCTTTAAATTATCTTATTTGACAGAGCAAATTAAAGTAGTACATAATTCAGAAATGCAAAGAGTGTGGTTAGGATCTTTTTGTACTGAACCCCCTTTACCCAGATACCTCCAAATATTCTGTATTTATTTTTTTATAAATATTTATAACAATATTTATATATTAAACAAGCAGCATCATGAAGGCCAAGTATTACAGCAGGATCTGGAGAACGTCAGATGGTTGTTTTTTGAGGCATGAATCTGCAAAATAAACCCATATTTGCAAGATCATTATCAGAAGGGAACATAGAAAACATGGGTGAACTTTCTTGGATACTTGCATTACACCTTGTATACCAAGGAACAGATATTGCATGTCACACTGAGCTCAGTCTCAGTGAGGATTTTCTCCTGCAGGGATAGGGAAGCATAGCAGAGTAAGTTGGAAGAAGGATGGAGTTAAACATACAAGAAAACATGGAAGATGAAGTAAAAGATGGTGACTGGGCTTCACCTTCTAGAGGGACAGCAGCACTAAACATCCAGCCAGAGTTACAATGCAGTGGCACAGAGAGGAGGACATGTGTTAGAATGGCCTTATTTATGTCAAGAAAAATCTAAAGGGGCAGGTAGTAATTAGTTCTGCACCGATGCCTGGCTGTGCAGTATCGGCCGATACCGATGCCATATTGATACCATCTGTTTAAAATTAATGTGCGTGTGCATATATGAAGAACTGCATAGTACTTGGATGTAAAATAATGGCTTTTTCAAGCTGCTGCCTACCTTTGTTAAGCAGGAAAATTACTAATACAAAGCGAATCCAGTACCAATACCACCATTTTAGTGCTGGATCAGGGTCCTGCCCGATACTGGTATCGGTATCGGTGCAATACTAGTGATAATAAATTTTCCCTCCATCTAATCTGAACAAGCTATTTCACAATGAAGAATAAGTGGAATCCTAGTCTCCTGTTACTTGAAGCTAATAGAAACTGCCTGAAAAAAAACAAACTTAAGAAAAAAGGTTATTTTTCATTGTATTGTATTGAATCTAATACTCTTTTTAGATTATCATATACAGAAACCCCTGAAAAGTTTCTTCTACTTCCCAGTTATTCAGTGACTGTGTTAGTTTATCACATAGAATTTCCATACTTTGCATTAAACTTTGTGATTGTAATGTAAAAGATATGCAGACAGTTATCGGGGTAGATAGACTTTTGAAAGATTTTGACCTAAGCTCTGATATATGACTGCGGTGATGCATGAAATTGAACTACGCTTTGCGGTCAGGAGTTTATTTACCTGGTTTTAAACACTTTTGTTCTTTTTTATGTTTTAAAAAATGTTGTTTTTGAAATGTTTTGTGTCTTGTTACATGTTTACGTTAAGATTGGTACTGATGGATGTATGGTAACTTTAATAAAGTTGTGAATGTATTCACACTTGTCACGTCTTATTTGAATTGCCCATAGGAATGTAGATTTCCTAACCTATAATGAGGGAATAGTTCCATTAAACAGTGTTATTGAGCTAACATTGTTTGCATTGTGGCATTTAATTAGGCATGCGGTTTAGATGCATTAACACTGATATTGGCTTCTTTTGTTTTTTTCCTACAGCACAGATCCTTGACCTTTGCCGTGTACGGAGGTCTCGCCGTCCTGGTCACCATGGGCTGGACCTTCATGGCTCTGGTTGTGTCCCACTGCATCATACTCTACAGTGTCGCCCTTGTTAAGAAGAAATGGATGTGCTTTGCTGCAGGTCTGAGCACGCTGGCCTCCATCAAGCTGGAGCCGTATAACTCCTGGCAGGTGAATGGTTGGTTCCCTCCTTGGATTCACAAACACAGACAACTGGCTGTGTCAGTTTCATGGCAGAGAGTTTACATATTGTCAAACATAATATTTACTTTGCAGTACATCAAACGCTGTTGAAGACTTTACAACCCCACACATTGCTTCCAAGGAGCATAGCTTTCAGAAAAACCTTGAAATTGTCTTTAACAATAGTTAAGCAGTCATTGTCCAAAGAAGTATTAATCAAGATCATTAAAGAAATATGCAAGTAGGTCTGGAAACTTCTGTGCAGTGCATAAGAGAATTGATGATGGTTTTGTACTGAAATAAAACTGTCATATGAACATGTTCATCAAATATCAGAAAAATGGGAAACAATACTCTTAACATCTTTGCACTCAAACATATGTCTTGCACAAATACAGTTTTTGCAATTTGAGCTTACAAACCATTGTTTCCCCCTGTAGGAGGCTTTAGTGACTGGATCTTTTGACCTGCAAGATGTCCTGTTCTACGGAGGCTGTGGCTTCAGCATCATGCGCTGCATGAGCTTCGCTTTGGAGAACTGTGACAGGAAAGAGGGAAACTATTCCTTCTCTGACCTCCTGAAATACAACTTCTACCTCCCGTTCTTCTTTTTTGGACCTATTATGACTTTCGACCGTTTTCATGCCCAGGTGAGGCTGCAGATACACACACCAGATACGTATTTATGATGTGATTTATTTAGATCCTGGGATCTGTAAGAAATATAATTAAAATAGTATACTTTTAAACTCCAAGGAATTGCTGATGATTTTTTCCTCTGCAGGCTAATAACACTCAGCTTACCCGCAAGGAGAGGGAGATGTGGAATATCACCACCAAAGCCTTGGTACACCTGGGAATTATACTGGTGGTGGATGTCTTCTTCCATTACCTGTATATCTTGACAATACCCAGCGACATGAACTTGGTCAACAAGCTATCTGACTGGTGTCTTGGTGAGAATATTAAATATCACTGACATAGAAACCTTACTTTTTGAAATTAAAGCAAGTCACCACATTTCATTTGAAGGGTAGAAATTGGATTTTAGACAACTTTTATTGTCCTTTTGTATACACAGAGTGTATGAAATTTAATTTTGGACAGCTTTCAGAGAGTGAATGATCGGTAGCTTAGCACTGAAACGAACATTTCCATTTCATAAAGTGCAGCAGGGATCAAATGTAAACAATATGGGAGAAAAAACAATACGGCTGATAAAAGCACATTGGTATGGAAGTTCAGAGCATTAATATATATGGTGGAATTATGCAGTATTTTGGGTTTGGTGTTATCAGTGTGATGCAGAGTCTGTAACATGATTTTCAACAGTTCAGCAGTCTGATGGCAGTGGGGAAGAAAAGTCTGCAGAATCTGCTGGACCTACCTTGAATGCTGCAAAGCCTCTTCCCAGAGGGCAGCAGGGAGAACAGTCTATGGTGGGGGTGTGAGGGTCGGTAATAATGTTACGGTCTTGGGACACGCAGCGCTAGAAGGACATTTCTTTAATGGAGGGAAGAGGAGCCCCAATGATCTTCTCTGC
>NW_015151119.1:410268-444894 GCF_000732505.1 Cyprinodon variegatus
GGCTACTTAGTTGTTTTGACTGTCGCCAACAGCTCCAATTTGCTTTCTCATTTTTAAATCACTATCTACCTTCAAACCCAAATTCATGACGGTCGGTTTAAAATATGCTGTCAGGGGTCCTAGATCTAGAGTAGTGGAGTCAGTTTACTTCTCATTAAAATTAAAAACGTTAAGGGCCAGAGAGGCTTTATTGACATCTAAACTGTTGAATAAAGAGCACTTTGAGCAATATTTAAGGTATATGACAACTTTAGCATTGCACAGAAAAGTATTTTGGCATGCATCAAGCTGAACACTCTCGAATAAAAATGTTTTGACAGATTATCTAAACTGTTTTCATTGTAGCGGGCCTGGCCTATTCCAACCTGGTGTATGACTGGATAAAAGCAGCTGTAATGTTTGGTGTTATCAACACCGTGGCTACACTGGACCACCTGGACCCGCCTCAGCCTCCCAAATGTATCACCATGCTCTATGTCTTTGCTGAGACGTACGTGGAACTCCCTCTTTCCACAATCTCTGTGAAATGATGTACTGTTAAATCTTGAAATCAGGACACTGCATAGTTTTGCACCAAAGAAATTTAAATAAATTGCTTTGTTTTGTTTTTGCAGCCACTTTGACAGAGGCATCAACGACTGGCTTTGCAAGTGAGTGTTTTTCGTTCAGACTAATGATGGTGGTGATACAATGTGATTTTGGTTTGAGCTGATGTGACGTCCTTACAGGTATGTCTATGACTACATTGGTGAGAATCATGACAAGATCTTTAAAGAACTTCTTGCAACCGTGTGTACTTTTGCCGTCACCACCTTGTGGCTGGGCCCATGTGAGCTGGTTTACATCTGGTCATTTTTCAACTGCTTTGGCCTCAACTTTGAGCTTTGGGTGGCAAAGTTGTTCTCCATTCCACCGTTTTCTATGATGGAGGTGAGAAGCAATAAAAAAATAACCACTTTATATTATGTAATGTTCACTACCGAATTGCACATCACTGTAATTATAACCTTTGGAAAATGTTTAAGTGCATTAAACCTTTAGCCATATGGTTATGTTTGAGTGAGATTTAGGGAAATCATTGAAGAATAAATGTGTGTACTTCTTCTTGTATTTAGAATGCTATGGGTGAAGCTATGTCTCGCAGGATCAGGGGTGTCTTCAACGCTGCCAACTTCTGGGCTATTGTACTCTACAATGTTCTCTCCCTGAACAGTTTGGAGTTTGCCAAATTGGTGGGCAGAAGGATTATTTTCAAAGGTAGGTTAAAATGTGCGCAAAAGAATGTTAAAAGCCTTGAAATTCTCTCACTGAGATCGATACATCTATTGTCTTGCACTTTTCAGTGAGGTAAATAACATATCTATTTTCTAGCTTGTTCAAGGTTATCCCTTGGCTTTCCTAGGCAAAATGCCAAGTGCATTTCTCGTTATTCAGGTCTATCCCGGAGTCTTCTCTTACCCAGGTGCTTGAAGACCCTTGGGAACAAGCTCTATTGCAAGCTCCCCAAAATATTTGTAAAGCAAGGGCCAGTCATCCTGCAATAGAAGGCTCTCTAAACCCACTTGTATCCGGGTTCGCCCTCACTTTGGTCATAATTTTTACCTGATGACCAAAGGTAAGGGTTCAAACTATAAACTGAGAGCTTGCTTTTGGCCCAGCTCTTTAAACAAAACAAAAAAATAGAGCACCTTCCACATTACAGCAAAGACATTAATTCTTTGCTTGAGACTGATCCATTGCCTCGAGGGAACAATCAACAATGTTTTTTTTTTAAGAAAAATGGCTACAGACTTAAAGGAGCTGACACATCAAGACAACTTTGTATTTGGCTGTAAATTGCAAACATTTTGACAGTGTATGCTAAAGGTTAGGGTTTTAAAGTATAGAACCGCATTATCCATTAGAAGGAAGCAAAGAGTCACTAGTCTGTAGACCTTCATTTCCACAACTAAACCCTGAGATCCTTTTACCTTAAGACCACAGTCAGGATCAGAGACAAGGGGCAGCCCTGGTAGAGACCATTCCACTCTAGGAACAATTTAATCGTGTACTAAGAAGATACACACAGCTTTGCCTTTGGGTTAAATGACCACATAACCTTTACAGACATCCCTGAAAAAACATGCAGCATTCCCCCTCATAATTCTTGGGGTAATATGGACATATTCAGGTAAAATTCCACAAACACATGTTGACCGGACAACTGACTCCCATGAATCATTCAATACTCCACAAAGGTTTCTCTGAGACACTAAGAAATTTGATACTGTGATATATGCTAGATATAAGCTACCTGGATCCTGTTTCTAAAGGGTAGGACCCTTCCATGTTCTTCCATGTTATGACCAGAATCAAGAGATCCTCAAACTGCTTTACCCAATATCTGACAACCTAGAAATTAGAAAATCTGACTTTTGATTTGACTGCATCCATTTAATGCAAGAATTACAGCATATAAATGTAATCATCCAAACAGAATAATTTTAACCTGGCGTGTAGAAATGTTACACAACCCCCCTTCTGACAAGTACTAAATGTATTCCATTTCTATAACATTTCCCAAGGGTTAAGCAAAAATTTCAGTTCAATTAAATGCTATTTGTTGTATTAATATAATAGGATTATATTATATATAATAAGAGAATATATAATATTATATATAATAGGAGAAATTTACCTCTGCATTTAACCCATTCCCTTAGGGAGTGATGGGCTACCATCGTGGGGCGCCCAGGGAGCAGATTGAGGTTAAGGGTCTTGCTCAGATACCCAGAGTGGCAGTCTGTGGGTGTGGGGCTCGAACCCAGAACCTCAGGATTCCAAGCTCTACTGTATGCCCTGACCAATAGGCCACCACTCCCCACAATATAGTACCAATTCACAACACATCATCTCAAGGCACTGCAGGACATTTAAAGAAAATTGCTGAATTGCTTCATGTCATGAGACCAGTTGGTAAGCTACAATAGTTTTGTTGGAGCAGAGCTGCATCTTAAACTTGGAAGACAGCAAAGTTTGGAGCATCGTTGTGAAACCATGTTAATGCATTAAAATATAAAGTAATGTCAAGTTTTTTTGGTTTTTTTTACGCATTTTTACTGTGAGTCCTAATACGTGTTAAAGGGACAAGGTTGTATTATTTTTGTTTAATTTAATTAACCACCGTAAAAAAAAAAAGATGGAAATCATATTTTTTAATGTAATTCTCATTTTCACTTTCCCCTGTTGTATTTTTCCATCCCCATTCCTCAGGTTTCCCTCTGTCCACCCTGTCTGTGCTGCTGGTGACCTACTGTGGTGTTCAGCTGGTGAAGGAAAGAGAACGTCAGCAGGCCCTGCTGGAGGATCCGGACCCAGTGAAGCCAGTGGATGGTGGCAAAGAGAAAGCTGAATAATCAAACAGAAAACCAGGATATGCTTTCATCGTCAGCCTCGCCAGCTGTAACAGAACCAGGCTGTTAAAGCCATTCGGCAACTTTAAAGTTCAACAAGGCAAAGCTTTTGCTTGTCAGAAGCGAGCATTGTTGACCATCCTCAAGTGCACTTCCAGTAGATAATCGGCACATACTTTGGCAATAAATCCCACAATGACATATTTTGTATCTAAATCGTATCTAAACAAATGTTTATTATGTGGATTACAGGTTTTAAAAACCAAACAATTAATAGAAGGATAGACAAATATCCATATTTAAATGAGCAGCTACTTTGCTCTGGTTGAACACTACCATTTGAATTACTTTCATATTTGAACATTCTTGTTGTCTGCAGTATAGTCCATTTCTCAGGCCTATTATCACAACCCTTAATCTCACTTAAGGGAAAAAGACTTGAAAGTAAATGGCAATATGGAAAAACACAAAGGGTGCTGTGGAGATCTTCCACAAAGTTTTCAGTTGACTGTACCGTGTCTAATCTCCACTGTCCTATAGGAAAAGCAAAGTTATAGTAGAGAATAGTGTTTTTGATAGTGGCTATGTGTTGGTTATCTGAATGTAACTTGTTCCTATACAGTGTTCAAAGGGTCAATGCCTTGTTTAACATCACAGATTTATTTTAATTTTAATAAGAAATTGCTGATGAATATCAGTTTATCTTCCTCCAGCCCATCTTACACACTTCAGATCCCCACTTTGCAAGGTACACAACAGACCGTACAGTGCAAAGGGTCAGTCTTTTAGTGCCTGTCGACAAAACCCGGCAGCATGTCTTTGGTGCGGAAAGGGAACAGGGGTAACTTTAAAAAGATTAGAATGTATTTTATCATTCAGGTTTTTCATGCAAATGGCTGTTTATTTATCTGTCTTAAAATAAAGATATATTTCACCCTGCTCTGAGGCCGGCTCATTTTTTTGTCCACTGCAGAAAGAACTGTGACTTATATATAGTGCTTCAGGGAATTATAAAGGTTGTTGTTTTGTTTTTTTTTCTATAAAATGAGTTTTAGGAGTTTAAAGAACATTTAATAACAGGGTGTGGGGGTTAATTATAGTTTACCTACTCAGACCTTTTAGGTGATGATTAGGGGAAGATTTGTTACAGGATGGATGGACATTTGTAACAGGATGGAAGAAACATACAATTTTTCTTCAATCAGAAACTAGCTAGAGTGAAGACACTCCTGCTGAACATTGGATGTCCCCACATCCATTGCAGAAGCTCCTGCATTGTCCCCAATAATACAAAAAAACAGTATTTTTAACACTCACTCATTAGTTTTTACTTTAGTATAGTACATCTTATGAGGTTAAAGCATGGGCAGGAGGTTTATGAATGTGTTTGCATGTGCACATGTGTCTGAGTGCATGACCTTCCTCAACTGTGTTTTAAAGCTGAAGAGGATCCAGTGAATAGTCAGATTCTATTAAAATATACATATATTTTAATAAAAATCTCAACCTATACTGCTAGATACAATTATCTAGTTGCCATATACCTAAGCAGATAATGGGGTCTTAATGGCAGGTAGTTAGTTATGTAATATAGTTAAATTTTCCTCAGCTGTGGTTTTATAGAATTGTTTTTAAAAACATTTTCCTCAAATGTAAATGTTAAATAATGCATGCACACACTGGTAACTGAATAAATAAAAGGTAACGGACTCACAAGTTGTTCTATTCTTCCTATGTCACTGAATTCCTACATCTGCATAAAACTCACAATATAATTGGCATCTGATCAAAGCTAATGAAAAACAATGGAATAAAATTCAATATATCTGAATTTTATTTACATATTGCAACAATCCCACCCCAAACAGTGTTGCAACTTTCCCCAGCTCCAGGGTTGGTTGTAACATCTGGCTCTTTCTATTTAGATTCAAATTATGAAAAGAATACTTTCTTTAGTCAACTTTAAATGTTTTTTACTATTAACAGGCAGATATGCATTTATAACATAAACATTTAGTTGATCTAATTCAAACCAATCACTGAGTAACAGAGTCAAATAAAAACTGTTGCAGCTATCCTAAATTTTCCCTATGCATTCAGGGGATGATTCTAGATTGAGGTATTTGAAATACATGTGATGTGAAATTTTTTTCAGGTGTTTTGTAATTGAAAAGAAATTAGCAATTATTGAAAGTTATGTTCATAGTTGATCAAAAAGCAGAACATAACCATTTTGGGAAATTTTATTAAACGTTTTAAGGATAAGTTTGATTTTAAAAAAATGTTGAAAGTAAGAATCCGTGTTTTTTTGTTTGTTTTTTGTTTTTTTAACAGTGTCCTGTCTGGTTATGTGGCAATAAGAAAAATTGGCTTGATGCCAAAAAAGGGCCCAACAGATTTAGCTTTCACAAGTGGAGCAGTATGGCTATCGCCATAGTGTTCCGCTTAATTTATGCATGTAAATTGCTTTATTGTAATTATGCAGGGAGTTTTACAGATTATATGGACACTGCATTATAAGTAGAACAGGACAAGCAAAAAAAAAAAAAGGCTAAAAGATGAAAGAAAGAGGAGATAAAAGGGAGATAATGATAAAAGATCTTCAGTCTGCTTCATCACCTGCAAAGAGATGACACAACCAACGGATACACAAAAGTAGCACCTTGACGCTATCGTTGAAGTATAAGTAGTATTATTTAATCTGACATGTATACTGTGATAGCTGAAGATAAGAATATGGTCTTTCTGTATGGATGTGAAACTCTTAGTACCCAGAACCAAGTATCTGTAGTTGTTTGTGAGAGTGGACTTGTGCATGTAAAGTTTATCTAAAGGAAAAATGCTCAATAGTGGTTGTGAAGAGCCAAAGAAAAAAAAAAACAGATGCCCAAAAGGATCCCTAGAGCAAAGGCACCCAGGAGGGGCCAACCCAGGATATCTGCCCCCCACTCCAAGGGAAGAGGAGAGAGCCGAGGAAAAATACCCCAGCCGCTGTAATGCCGGTGCCCCCAGGAGCCGCAGGGACGAGTCTGTTTTAACACAATGAATTTCATACATTGAATTTGAGTTTAGATCACTTCTACTAATAAATATTAAAAGAAAAAAATGAAGACTGCTATACATTATTATCTGCTATCTGAAATCATTTATGTATTTCTCTCTTTTAATCTACAGCGTCCAATTCTAATAGTTGTGAAGTTATTTTCACGTGGTCCCTCATAAAAGGACCATTTTAATACCTAAAACACAAGGATTTGTTCACATATAAATGACAGAAAAACAGCTGTTCTTTTTTAATATAAGAAGGTGTCGTTTTTAACCAGTAGGTGTCACTGTTGCCCAACCTATGTAACCAACCTAAGCGAAACATGTGACTTTAGAGTACACTTTATGTCCCAAAAGCATAGATAAGAGTTTAAAAAAATAAAAATAAAAACATCAAAAGGCAAAAGAAAGAAAGAAAGAAAGAAAGAAAGAATTAAATTTTCAAACTATAAAAAAAACTATTGTCACATAAAGGGAACATACTCAGCAAAGTGATGTCAGTGTTAACATATCATGTGTGTTGTGTGGATGTGCACATTGGATAGGTATGTTAAAGATAATTACACTGTTTTTTTATTAATGTAAAGGCAGAAGAGAGAGAGTTTGAAGTTTACAGTATTTGACTTAGTCATTTTACTTTTCTGAGTCACATATGCGTTTGAATATCTATAAATTAATGTAGAATCTACTCTTTCTTTAACCACAAAACAAATGTGGAGTATCTTTATTGCGTGTGACTCAGTGGATGAGGTAAAAACATATTAATAGAGAAGTATGTCAGTTTCTCTGATTGTAACTTGGAGAATGTAATGGTCAGAATAAATGGAGGGATGTTTTGTTTGAGGATCAGCATTTATTTTTACTTTTAAGAAACATTAATTGACATATAAAGACGTTTTCAGTCAATTTTGTCTTCACATTGTATCCAAAGTTTTATTTATTCCAGCTGCTATACAATGCTCATAATATGTACACTAAAAAAAGAAAAGTGTGTTACAATGTCAAGAATAGCTGCCTGATGAGTAACATTCAGCTGTTCTCCATGGGCTGTCTCGGTCCCTGGTTTTGCTTTGTGGGGATCCAGTCTATAAATACTAAGGACTTCCACACTCAGTGACAGTCATAGACAGCTGCAACCATCAGCTCACCAATCCTTTGAGGCTATTCGTGGCAATCTGAGCAGGCCAGTGAGCACCGACAGTGTCGCTCTGTCGTGGCAGAAAGTGAGCCCACCATCAAAATGGCTGCTTTGACGATAGACCCGGTGCAACAGCCTCGGATGTACCAACAGTCCCTGCTGCAGGATGGACTATGTGACCTTCTAGAGAACGACAAGTTTGTGGACTGTGTCCTGAAAATCCAGGACAAGGAGTTTCCCTGTCACCGCTTGGTTTTGGCTGCCAGCAGTCCCTTCTTCAAGGCCATGTTCCTGTCTGAACTAGAGGAGAGTAAGAAGCGGGAGATAGTCCTTAAAGATGTGGACCCCAGTGTTATGGGGATGATCCTGCGCTACTTATACACATCTGACATTAATCTGACAGAGCAGAATGTTCAGGATATCTTCATGATTGCTAACATGTACCAGATCCCTTCCATCTTCTCTGTATGTTTATCATATCTCCAAGAGAAGATGGTGCTGGGAAACTGCCTTGCCATCTTTAAATTGGGTCTTCTTCTGGATTGTCCGAGGCTCGCTCTCGGAGCTAGAGAATTCATCTGTGAACGCTACCAAGTTGTTGTCAGGGACCAGGACTTTTTCCAGCTCAGCCCAAGTGAATTAGCCATCATCATATCTTCAGACGCCCTAAATGTTGACAGGGAGGAGCAGGTTTTTGAATCCCTGATGGACTGGATCAAACATGATGAGCCAACACGGTTAAAGGAACTCCCTGAGTTGTTACACTGTGTCCGATTCAGGCTCATTCCAATTGACTACTTCAAAGAAAAGGTTCAGCATCACCAGTACATACGGTTTAACCAAGACATCAAGAAGGAGCTGGATCTCATCACAGATGCTTACCAAGGCCGTCTCCCCAAGCCGAAGAAGATTGACGGAGCAAAGGGAGGAGAGGAGACAGACGAGGAGGATGAGGAGGGATACCTGCCTGGAATCCTGAACAACAACCCTCGCTTTGGGATGTTTGAGATGGACCTCATACTCATGATCAACAACACAGGGACTGTGGCCTATGATCCGGCAGGAAATGAGTGCTTTGTGGTTTCAGAATCTACAGAGATTCCCAAGAACCACTCAAGCCTGGTGACAAAGCAGAACCAGATATTTGTGGTTGGAGGACTTCTCTATAATGAGGAGGACAAAGACGAACCGTTCCTGTCTTACTTCCTACAGGTAGTGTGCTAAAATGTCAAAATGAAACAGTTTTGTTTTGCTTTGTTTTCTGCTAAAAACTAAGAATTTTAAAGGACAGATGGCAACATTCACAAGTTTTTATTTATTGCTTGTGGTCAGTTTTAGATATTTACATTTGTTTTCATGCTCAAAGATTAAAAATGCATAAAAAAGAAAGCAAGGACAAGATATTCGAGAGTTTCTAAACATTAGATTAGATAGTGTATAGCCTTAGCATAAGCAATTAAACATAAATGTAGAACAAAGTCATCTCGCCAGACTCCAGGTTGAATGGCTTTGGTTACACGTTGCTCTCAATAAAGACAGTATTGGGGTGTTTTCGTCACTTGAGGTGACCCTAGAGCAGGTGTCATCAACGCGGTGCCCATGGGCACCAAAGGGCCCTCAAGGACCACATGGGGTGCCCTCAGCGTCTTCTGAAAACTGAACAAATCACCAATGGCTAAGTTTTAAACTTTATATGATTTTGTTGCTCTTCTTTTTCAATAATTTAAAGAGCACTTAATCATATTAATCACATATAGCATTTAGGCATTTATAGATATTTCTAAATAAAAATATGTAAAAGAAAATTTTTATATTTATTATGAATGAAGTTTAGGTGAACCATCCAGTTCATAGATCAGTATTATTTCCTATGATTCAATACTCATGAAGTAGCTCTCAGCCTTAAAAACATTGCTAAAAACATTGCCCTGCCCCAGAGGGTCACCTCAAGCTAATACTACACATATGGCTGTTTTAAGGGCGACAGTGGTGTTGGATGTAGGAGTTTGCCCTGAAATCGAAGGGTTGACGGTTCAAGCCCCAGCTCTGACTTTCAGGGTCGTTGTGGGCAAGACGATTCACCTGCATTGTCTACTGATGGTACAAGAAAAACAAGAATAGCTGCTGATGAGATATTGTTGATAGTAAATAAGCTTTATTTATATAGCACCGTTCACAGACCAAAGCCACAAAGTGCTTCACAACACAGTTTAAAAACATCAGAACATACACAATATAGGAATATAGACAATAGGGAATCATAGCATCCCAAAAGGTAGGAAATTAAAAGCTTGTACAAATACATAGGTCTTAAGTATGCTCTTGAAGGTGACAAAAAAGTCATTAATTTTGATGCTATTCATATATTAAACACATGGATGTTACCAGGATTTTAGACAACACATGCTAACAATCAACCAATGTGATGGACTGTCTGCCTGCTCCCTCAGACTGTGTTGGTTCAGCATGAACTATGTATTGTTCTCTTGTTCCTTCACTTAAAACCTCAAATTGAGTGGTGTCATCAGAGCAATATTGGTATGGTGAGAGTTATTGCTAAGCAAGGACAGGTCCACTCTCTACTCTGTTTACCTTCATGAAATTCATCTTCAACACTGGGGAAAGCAGGACTGCTCTTTCCTTTCTATACCAGATAGTTAAGGAGTCTCTAGACATCCATTTGACATATTTATTTGTTCATTTTAAAGTTTATTTTAAAAAACAAATTATTTTGACAATTTTATGTTTTCAGGATTTTCCACACTTTCTGGCTTTAACATCTTATATTACAAATATTTGCCATTTGAAAATCCTATTGTAAAAATCTCTCCAAATGTCTGCTGTTATCCACAGTTTGATCCAGTAAGTTCAGAATGGTTGGGAATGCCTTCACAGCCCAATCCTCGGTGTCTGTTCGGCTTGGCTGAAGTTGAAAACTCTATCTTTGTTGTTGGTGGGAAACAGCTGAAGGAGGGAGAACATGCCCTGAGTTCAGTCATGATCTATGACAGACAGTAAGTTTAACTTGATTTTAGGAACTTCTGGTCACTTGATTAGTTCATTGTTTCACTGAATTTATGCATGATTTACCATGATTTTTTTTAAATTATCTGAAGAAATCCAGAATAGCAATACCTAGAAATATGTGCTTCTCTTTTTGAATTTCCCTTCCTTTCTGCTTACAAATTACAATTTTTTCACATTCACACGTAAAACTGATATGATCATAAGAATGCATTATCTTCTTTGCACTCAGGTCATTCAAATGGGGAGAGTCAGACCCTCTGCCTTATGAGGTGTATGGCCATGGGACTGTTGCACACAATGGTCTTGTCTATGTTATTGGAGGAAAGTCTGAGAGCAAGTAAGTGTTTTGAGAAACACTCAACATCACACACGGTGATTACCAAACAAAATACGTTTATTGCTAATATTTTTCTGCTTCTATATTCAGGCATTTTTAAAAATTATAATACATTACGAAATTAGCTGATTTGTGGCTATATTTCCCATTTATTGTTTTGCATTTAAGCTTGTGTCATCATAGCACTGAACTTACAAAGTGCTCTATAGTTATACAACTGATATATGAACGACAGTATGTGCTGTACCAACACATATATAGCGTTCAATTAATCTGTTTAGAATATTGCTGCACACATATGGCAAAAAATACCATTAATTTTCATGATTGCTATTAAAAACATTCACAAAAAGTATAAAAGCAAGGACATGTTTGTGTTTTTGTGTATACTTTATGTTAAAGAATCTGTAGTCTTTCAAGTAGCTATGTGAAGGCATGTATACATAGTGAAAGCATCTTCAAACAGCAGTAGCTTCAGGTCTTTATTCAGTTTATTTCTTTGTTCTAAAATAAAAGGAACATCTGAAAAAAACTGTTTCCATTGGTACCTCATATTTGGTTAAAGGATGCGGTTTTATAATAATACATCAGTATACCTGCAGCTCCACTATGTCTAATTGTGTGCAAAAAGCAGCCAAGCCAGAGTTGGAGCCCAGGTTGTTGAGAAACTTGAAAAATCAAATCCGTTTTTGTATTTTTCTTCTTTTAAACTACTGACAAATAATTAAAAAAGTGCAATACCAAATGTTGAAAAGTCAGTTCAAGTATTCCTGGGAAAAATGAATAAAGCTTTCAGATTTGAGGCAGTTCCTGATCATTTTATAGCTATAAAACCTAAATATCTCCAAATCACCATTTTTGGTCTTGGTAGGTGAAGGGTTAAATCTGCTACCAATCTGTAGCACAACCTAAGTTATATTTATTGTACTAATTGAGTTAATTTTATCCTACAGTAGTTTATGAAAAACTGCTATTTACACTGTTCGAGGCTTTAATAACCCGATTAATTCATTTAAAACTTCTTGGCTAAATATTTTTCTGATGGGTGAATCTTGAATGCAATATTGTTAGGGCTAGCATCGTCCTTTATGAAGACAACCCAGTTTCTGAGTTATCAAAAGGCATGTCATAAGGCTGTACTTAATAAATGATTAACTACAGTATGATTTTTTATCCCAATGAAAAAAATGTTTCTCCTTTTTTTTCCCCCCAAAAAATATAAGTTGCATTTTAGGCACTTTTTCTTATGGTAAATATTAAATATTGGAATATCTTCTTCTTTAAAAAAATAAAATAATGATGTGTTCCAATTTGTCTACCCAGGAAATGCATGAGAAGAGTCTGCGTCTACAACCCCACTAAGTTTGAATGGAAGGACTTGGCTCCTCTGACAACTGCCAGGTCTCTCTTCGGCATCACCATCCATAATGACCAGATCTATGTGGCCACAGGGGTGACTGACTCAGGCCTCACCAGCTCTGTTGAAGTCTATGACATTACCACCAACAAGTGAGAAAACCTTTATTTCTTACCAGTAAATATGGCATATAATTTCTTTAGAGTGCAAAATCAGACATTAAACAACCGCAGATATTTGATAAAATTGATTTTATTAAACATTGCTTCATTACAGATTACAGAAACTCAAACACATTTTACAACAGCTTTAATTAGATAAGGGACAAACATCAGTCATTTTTGCTATAATGTATAAATCAAAATTTACAGTGTAACTCAGTCCATTTATACATACTAATCTCTAAATATTGTCCTTCTTAGAAAAGGTTTATGGTACACTAGCTCCAAAGGTAGCTGTGTCTGGGAAAGAAAAAGTCAGGTTGATGAGCCATGTGATGGTTTTTATTTAAGAAAAATGATGAAAGAGACCACATACATATAGTCACTGTGAAAGCTGAGTCTATTGCTATCATACCTTGAAAGAGAGAAACAGCACTAAGCACTGAAAATAGACCCAACTTTATCAATATGTAATGCAAGTTGTTGATGGCAGCAGCCCAACTGATACCTCCCTCCATAGTAGAATCACAGCTAAACCATTCAGTCAGACTCCAATAGTAAGTCCTCCTATCTGGGGAGGGGTTTCGCATTTACATCAGGGTGAGTTCACTTAAAATGTTTGGAACGACGCCTAAACTAATACCCTCTAAGAAGGGTTTTTTTAGTGCATGAGGTCAAATTTAGTAAACTACTGCTACTACTATAACTCAGAAGCCATAAATTGTGACCATAAAATAGTCTTTTGTTGTGTTTGTGTCAATATCAGTCAAATATCAGATTTTTTATAGTGTTATATCCCTGTTGTTTGTTTGTAACATTCTAGGTGGTCTGAGTTTACAGAGTTTCCTCAGGAGCGCAGCTCTCTTAGTCTCATCTCAACAGGGGGTTATCTGTACGCTATTGGAGGTTACGCCATGATGCCCAGTGAAACTAGTGAAGAACCAGCACCAACTGAGATGACTGATATCTGGAGGTGAGAGACCGCTTTACACAATTGCTCTAATGTTTGTCAAGAATTAAAAATAAACTGCTGACTTTTGAAATATGAAATTATGGATTTCTCATTATTACGGAGATAACAAATAGAATAGAATAGAATAGAATAGAATAGAATAGAATAGAATAGAATAGAATATTCTTTATTGATGCTGGTATAGGCTACATACACATTAATAAGAATTAAAATAAAATAAATAAAAATTACATACAATACCCAAAAAAAAGCAGAACAACAAGTTTTAATAGAGATGCTGATTTAATTTCACAGCAGGACTTGGATATTCCTGCACTGCCAAAGATACCAAAAGCTGATTCAATGAACTCTTCAGAGGAAGACGAAATACTCCAGAACTAACAATGCAAATATTCACATTTTTTGTAATATATGAGTTTCACTTTGACAAATAATATGAAACTTCATCAGATGATTTATGTTTTTTTATTGATAGACCTGTAAATTTATATTTATATACAAGAGATAAAAAGAGGTTTGTCAGAGATAAAATGTGAAACAGCTTTAAGACGATGATATGGTTTTTACACTAATGCACTCTTAGCAAAGCCATTTTAAACTATTCCTATTTGGGTCCAGATGTTGTCAGTCAAACCAGATAAGGCCCAGATTTCCTAAAATCATGATTATTGAAAAAAAGATAAATGTTAGGTTTCCATGTGGATATTTTAAGGTAAATATTTTGGCATGACATATGGTACAGTTTTAACACACCTAATTTCTCACTGCTGTCATTATTCATAGATTACGGTTCAGGGTGAAAGTAAAGGTCTCTGTGCAAAGGCTATAAGGACACATCAGGAAACCTTTAGGATTAATTCATCATGACTTCATTTATTTGTTAATATGAAAACTTGAATCATGCTGCTATATTTTTTTCCACGGACAAGACAAGAAAGCAGGGTAGACTCATATCAGCATCCTTCAACAGAATATATTATTTAAAGAGGAGGACCAAAATCACACTGTGGAGAGAGTCCCTGGGACAAAACAAGTCATTTCTATTTTATTCAGTGAAAAAAATTATATTCCTCAAAGGGCTACAATTGAAATGCTGAAATCAAATTCCTACTTTACACCACATTAGAATCCCATTTGAAAAACCAATACTAAGATGTTTGCCTCTATTGCAGATATGATGAATCAGAGAAATGCTGGACTGGGATTTTGCGAGAGATCTGCTATGCAGAGGGATCCACCATTCTCCCAGTGCGTCTCAACACTCTTCGCCTCACCAAGTTATAATCAAACTGAACTGCTTCATGTTGCATCCTGAAGTCAATGTCATTTTTTCCATGTGGACAATGGACAACAGTTTGGGGTAGAGAATTATACAGGGGAACCTTGAAAAAGTAAAAAATGAGCTATGAGATCAGTGTAAAGTTTTATCACATCTTTTACTGCAGGGGGAGACAGACGCATGCCTACTGATTAAAGCTAAAGGAGAAGGACAGATAAATTGCACCAAATTTTAAAGACAAAAATGCTAAACCTTAATCTCATCTTTCCTTTTTGGTGGATATTCCAATAAATGTGTTTACTACATTCAATGTTGCATTTAAATAAAAGTCAGATGGCTGAATAAGTTTCTGTCATGGATGAGGCAAAAGAAAGACACTGAAGCCAGATCAGAGTGCAAATGTTATATTCATCCGTATTTGTTCAACCTTAAATTCTACACAACATGCTGAGGGTTAAAAAAAAAGACTTCCTTCAAAAGCTTACAGTAACTAGTTAAAGACACTTTGTAATCCTTACAGAGACATTACATAAATACAATGAGTGGAAAAGTTTTAAATGTAAACATAGATTTCTAGTTGACACCTGAGTACTAAGCATATCATCATAAAATGAATCGTAAAACAATTCTTTATGCATATTTACAGCTTGACTTTATATACAATGAGAGCTCTTTGTGACACTAGGTTCACACGCTGTATTTTTTGTTTAACATACAATGTCACGACAGGTACAAAAACGGGCACATACCTCCTACTATGACATTTATACACAGTTTGGATCAAACTGAGCTGCATTTGAACAGTTCTGATGTTTTGTTGCTAGATTACTTTAACAAAGAAAGAGTCTACAGGGACCTGTGTGCTAATGCACCACAAACGCGTGTGCTAGCATGCTGATGTCAGTGATAAAGTTGTTAAATTACATTCAGAGAGAAACAAGAGAGTCGAAACTTCAGTCCTTTGCAAAAAATATTCCTTCCTTGAAAGTTTTGTATGTTATGTTACAACCACAAATATCAATATTTATAGGAATTTTAAACTAATCATCTGGAAGTAGCAAACTAAATATGTAAGAGAAGGAATTTTATATTTATATTTTAGGAAATAAAAATGTGAGTCCAACTTTGTGTGATTTAATTTCAGTATAAATCTATGAGTTTTTGGATTCAGTAAAGAGAATTAGTTTATTTAAACAAATAACATTGGTTAACAATGTTGGAAAAGCAGGCTACAACCACATACTAGCCATCTAAAAGGATGGGAAAACATTTATAAAAGAAGCAGCAAAGGAAGCACTATGTCACTTTGGAGGAGCTACAGAGATCCCAGACTCAACTCGGACTGTTAAAATCCCAAACTAAATCCTTTATAAATTTGAGACTTTGGGTCAAGACTTAAAAAAACTATTCCGTCTAACCTTTCTTGAGGTATTTGCAAATTAGAATGGGCACAAAATAAAGAAAAAAATAAATAAAAATCTGCTTTTCCAGTAGAATTCCAGTAAAGTTAATCAAATATTGTGGCTGTAACATTGAACAACTTGGACAGTCTAAAAATAGGACTTTATCTACATTATTGTAAAATGAATAAAGTATTCATAATGGAACCAAAATGAAACTGAAAAGACTTATGTTTATCTAAAACGATTTATCACCAGGAAACCACAAACTAAAATATGAAAATTTACCATCTGAGTACAAAGATACATAAATGATTTACCTACTTATGGTAACAGTGAATAAAGTAAGCAAAAGACTCAATCAATTCATTTATCCATGCAATCTAGACAACAGAAGAAGCTTTAGCGTATTTATACACTGTACCGAAAACTGATCTAATACATCTGCTTTGTCTGTCTAAGATCGTGTACTTATAGAAAACTAAAAACATCTGTGATCTGACAAAAGTTTTATTAGCCAGAGCTTCCATTTTTCCTCTGGAATGTTATCCGGCAGTAATTCAGCTGAGTGTACGACCCAAATAAAACTGTCACAGACAGGACAGCCACATCCAGTACCCTGCATGTACCATGGACCTTTGCTTTTACGAACAATACTATCAGCGTTGCTAATACATTTATTAGTAAAAGTCATCAAGCTGTCATTTGGAAAGATAATTTTTTTAAATTGCCAATGTGCAGAGTTTTAGCGTACGTACACGTGTTTTGGATTTATCACAGCCTACTTTACAGTAATTTGATCCAACCCAAATTATCTGAGAGCAAAATAAGTCTTTCATGGTCTGAACAGCAAGCAGGACATTTTGATCATACAAGAACCAACAGCTAAAAACATTCCCATTGTGGCTCCTATATCTGCATATCTCTATATACTGTATATTTGCTTTTATCTTTCACAGGGATATTCATAATTCGAGATTATTAGATATCATGATATTAATTTAATAAGAAATTTATATTTCTTTTAATGCAGTGTGATATATGGCTGAAAAATATTCCCAGCTCGAAGATTTAATATCAGTCTATCTCAATAATTACTGATTAGTTTTTTGTTTTACCTATTTGAAATAAGGACAGGTAGAAAAATGGAAATATTAAATTGTTATCTTAACCACTTTTTTTTTACAGTTAAGAAAAGGGTGAGAGTGAGAGGCTAAACACTTTCCTCTGCCTACATCCTTCAGAATGCTGTGCGTTCTGAATTAGAATATATTGAAATTATATTCAAATCTATTGGACGTATATTCTATTGCTACAGTAGGTGTTTATAACAATACATATTGTTATTGTTTTATTGGGGTAAAAGTCATTTATATTGTTGTATCAGCCTTGAATATTAGTAAGAGATAATAAATGAGCTGGTCAAACAAAAATGGAAACTTAGTCACAGTCATGCAACCTGAACCATGTGCTGAAAATACTTGTGGGGTCATGGCATTGGATGGAACAAGGACTGAATTACTAACAGAGAACAAAAGAAATAATTAAAAACTGATTCCTGGAATGCATCGCATTGTATCGTATTGTATTAATGCATTTTCATGAGAGCTCCCATGAAGGACGATCTACAGCTGGAATTGATGTTTTCAAAAAGCCATTAAAGCCTGAGCAGTGTAAGTTTCTGAATCTTTGACTTCATCAGCATGCATGTCTTGATTTTGATGGCCAAGTACAAGACTACATCTTCAGCAAAAGGTTTGATCCACAATAAATACAATCTACTGTTTAACTGGTGACTCTAGTATGGCCAAATATTTGGCTTGTCCTCTAAAACCGGCTGTTTGAACTCCTGCACGAAATAAAAATGGAAGATTATAGATTCCTTATGAAGAGACAGGGTCTCCATTGAAAAAGAGAACACGGTACTAGGGCCATGGCTCCATGAGCCAACCATCTATCATTGTGGCCCCTATAACCAAGAGTCTTTTTATGATAAAAGGTTTTGTCTGGGCGGGAAAAAAAATATTTATGATTAAAGAAAAAAAAAAACAATTCTCCTTTTTGTCGTTTTTCTTTGTTTGTGGTTAATTGTTTCAGTATACAGAGCCTACACTACACATTTGTTTTTTAGCATTTCCAAAGTTTATGGCTAAAAAGAGTCAATTTTCTTCTGCAACATGAGTGGCTGCTGTTTTACTCTCACTAACCTGTTAATTGTGTTCTTCTTATTTGAGCTAATAATGCTAAAGCTCTACTCATTTTAAGAGCGTAGCCATCATTAGTTCTACTGTGTTTACAATATGAGCCCATAGACATTAATATTTGAAGGTAGTGGTATTTGCACTCTCTGCTGTTTAGCTAAGCCTCTAATTTTGCACAGAAAACAAACAAAATTGGGAATCCTTATAAATTTTTCACTCCATTCAGTATTTGTGTTAGCTTATTTTTTTACACAATAATAGGGAAATATGATCTTAAATTATATTAATTTGCAATTAAGCAAATCATTTTTTTTAAAGATAACTTTATTTGTTGTTTCTATTTTTATTGTATTTTCCAGGCTAACTTAACTTTAATTTCAATTTCTTACAATAAAAAATAGCTCTTTAACACATATAGAGCCGTGTATTAAGTGGTTATGATATAATTTCATTGGTTTAGGTTTTTTCTTGTTCTTTGTTTCCTGTAGTTAATGTTTTAATATTAATCTTTAATTTTTACTTGACAGCTTATTTAAATGTTTTTCTTTAAATTAAATGATGGATTGGCTAAGCTATTTTAAGTATTCCATTTATAAATTCTTCTATTTGAAGAGAAGTGTTTATTCTGTATTTATGCAGTGTTTGCTGTTTGAGAATGCGGGTGCGCAAATTCCCTCCTTCATCTGTTGTTATATATTATACCACACCTCAGCTTAAAGAATAACCAAAAGAGACTGATATCTGTTTGGCTATTACTTGCTGATAATCAGTTGGTCCTCTGACTTGGTCGTTTATCTTCAAACTACTAACTTTGCTAATAATTGCCTTTGGTATTTATTAATAGTAATTCCTTGTGAAATCAAGCTTGTTATTGCATGACAATAGGTTTCTTATTGGAAAAAAGAGAGAAAAGAAATGGAAGCAAATTATAAAGAGACCTGATTTTTTAGGGGCCTTGAAAAGTATGTGCCGAGACCTGAAAAACTGCTGCATGACTGATGGGAATGACTGCCAGGGAGACAGAGTTATAATGGGCGCAATGCAACCAGCTGCCCCAATGTGTGACTGTAAATTAAACATGGTCCAAGGTTGGTAATTAGTTAAAACAAACAAACAAAAAAACTGAAGTGCATTTTCACATCTAGATGAGTTGAAATTAAAATAAAGTTTTGTAAAAGTAACAAAAACAAATTGTCCTCGAGTCTTTTCATGCGTTTTGAGTGTGTTTAAAGTATATAGTAGTGGATTTGTATGTCATTTCTACATCAGCTGTGAAGCAGACAAAATAATCAGTGCTGAAAACGCACTGAAAGCAATGTAATGAAACACATAATAAATGAACATAAATAAATTTGTACCAGTTCAAGGCCAGTAGATGACCTTCCAATGCTAGCATCCATCATAGTTTTAGTTTATCTGTCATATGCCAGCTCAAGCATGAAAGCTTTAAACTCTTTGAGCTGTAGGTCTCTCTCTGTCAGAGTTTATTCCTCATTTAATAGTCCTTATGATTGAATAAATAAGATCTACCTAAAGTTGCCTTTCAAGCATAATGTTTACTTAAGGGGGAGAACAATCTACTTAAAACTCATTTGTGTCAGCACTCTTCCTTTGGAATTAAACTTGCTTTCTACTGTCTCTCCTTGGACCTCTTGTACCATTAGATAACAAGGATGTTCCCAAATTTTAAGTCATTTCTGAAGAAAAGCACATCCCAGTTATTATTTTCCCTATTTGATTCACTGAAATGCAGACAATCCAATAAAAATACTCTTCCATACTACGCTAAAGTATCTTTCTGGCCATAGCTGCTTTGATATAATCTTCAAAAATAGGAGCTTTTCTTCATTGAAAAGATCTAATTTAATAAGGAATTGTTGTCCGAGGTGTCAGATGACTTTGTGCTTCGGCGAGAAAAACACAGAGCACCTGTTTCTTTTTATAGCTAGCATATAAGATTACAACAACAAAAAAATCCACTTTAGGATTATCGTGGCCTCAGTACACCCAGTGTATGGCAACAGTACATGTGAGTCACACATTCATTAAATGATAATAGAAACCAAGGGGAGTCAGCATTTAGTGGGTTTCAGATTGCAGAAAGGTGCTCCTGGCAGGTTGAAGCCCGTCGTGTGGTTGGGCTGCATTTGGTCAACAAGGTGATCTGGGTGCTGAAATTGTTCCCATTGCTCCCAATGGATGGCTGCTGGTACTTAGTGTCAGCGCCAAGAAACCTCTGCAGCATCCACCTTCGCCATTTACGCTTAACCTCAGACTGCACCTGCAGGGGAGGCCAAGGAGGTGGACAAATAGTATGAGGAGTGGTGTTAAAGTGGGCTGGAAACACACCAGGTTAAAGAATAACAGACTTGTTGACATTTACAAAAAAAGAGGTGGGGGGAGTAAACACCTTGAAGAGCCTTGCTTTGTTTGAATTTACTCACCTCTCCATTCAGGAAGCAGTATAGGACAGCAACAACAAAGCCCTGTTAAAGAGATACAGAGGAGAAAAAAAGAGGAGCTGCAGTTAAAAAGACAGCTGAACTGCGGGAAATGCTCCAAATATTTAAGCATGAATAATGGTGGTAAGATTAAGACCAACTTCAGGCTTAGACAGGAGGTTCATCATGTCGATGTCTGGGATATGTTCCTAGTAGATATCCTTCTGAGCCAAAATGGTAATAAATTGAGAGGACTTTCCACCACAAAGTTTCCATTTTTGCAAACCTTTTTACTTGCAACATCTAGTTTCACTATTACACTATTTTCTCTTTTGTAAAAGTATTTCTCCAGATTTGCCTTAATATATGGCCAACAGGCTTTGTAACAATCTGAACAAGATGATTTGTTTTCTTACCTGAAATGATCCCAGAACAAGATCAAATGCCATCCTGAGCTGTGGGTGAATGTGTTCAGGAATAAAGGCAAATATTATGTAGTTTATTCCAAAAAGAGGTATCAACAACAATGTGGATTTAGCCAGTCTCCTAAAACAGAAGAAAAAGAGCAGAAAAGATCATAAAATTTAATTCAATTTTCACAACATATAATAACAAATACACACTATGTTTCATTTTATTAAAAAAAATGTGAAAATCATGGATAATTTTCCTTTAACTTTAGCTTTGCTTTTTCTATGTACAGAAAACTTAAATAAACGTTTTTTTTTTTAATCATGAGAAGTAGGAAAGTTAATTTTAGGATATATCTTTGCATTGAATTGCATAGCTTGGTTAAGTGTATAGTGAGGTATAGTGAATTTTTTAAAAGACCCGCCCTCTCCACTTAAAAAAAAAAAAAAGTGCACATGCACAACCCTGTACACACTCCCAAGAGGGAACGCCTATTAAATGCATGCAAGAACGTGCACAAGCCCATTTCTCCTCGTGCACGCTCTGTTTAAAAGTTCCTGCTTGCATCGCTCATACAAGCTTACTTTCCAAAAGAAGATTTGCAATTTTTCCACAATGTCAGACTCACCACCGGTAAGTGAAAATGGGGACAAGCACGTAGGACAACGTTACGTAAACATATCACCAGAATGATTGACAATTAGGAGGACCATTTATTTTGATGAATCATCCAGAAAAAGAACATCATCTATTATACCTTTAATAAAGAATGACTTCTTAAACCCAAATCTGTACAGCAGGAAAGGTCTACAATGCCAGGGGATCAGCCCTGGCAGTAACCTTTGCTTCAAAAGACTTCTTGACATTTAGCAATGAAAACCTACGAGTACTGGTTGGATTCCTTCCTTCCGATGTTAGGACAATTCATTTTCTGCCGCAGGATCCGGATTATGCAAATGAAGACGAAGAAGTTAATCTGCAACAGAAGCGGGACACTGTTTAATGCTGTATTATGCGGAGCTTTATGTGAAATTTTAAGAGCGTACAGTTGATGTAACTCACTAGTATAGCGACTAAAATTGGCGTTTTGATGATCCACCATGAGGGGTCATCTATTGTTTCCCAACATCTGACATAAAGAAGCAAAATAAATATATAGATCAATAAAAGTGGGAAACATTACATCCTATAGAGTTGATAAACAAGCAAATACACCAGAAAAGTAAGATTGTTAAGTACAACTGCAACCAGAACTAAAATGGTGTAAGGATGTAACTTTAACTGTTCTGTGTAAAAGACACCAGTGAGTGTCTAAATGTGCAGTAGAGTTTGGATATTCATAAATGAGTCTAGAAAACAAACATTTGTGTGAACATAAATGATTAAATGTCTTTTTTAATTTAATCTGGTCAGGAGTCAATCTTCTATGTTCTGTGATTTTAGCTGCGTTCACACCAAACGCAGCAGGAACAGCAAAAACGAGTCTGCTGCTTCATTTTTTATGCTTGTACAAGTATTTTTTAAAAAGCCCTGTTAAAGAGATACAGAGGAGAAAAAAAAGAGGGGCTGCAGTTAAAAAGACAGCTGAACTGTGGGAAATGTTTGGGCCAAACATCGGATTCAAATTTTTTATATGCAATTATATTTCATATGAACAAACCGTGAAAAATATTGGGTGGGGGATATACAAAGGTCACTTTTATCAGTAAAAGTTAGATTTTTTTGAACATCAAAGAGATTGCAGTTTCAGATTTTTTATCCTTAAACACATTTCAAAATTAAGTGAAAACTCAATATTAACAGCTTTAATTGTCACCACAAAGAAGGTATTGATATAATGACAGTTATAGAGATAAATGATGTGCCTATGTGAAAATATTTGGACTGTCAGGAATAAGAATAATATAAGCTGGGTATCAATGCAACAGGAAGCAATTCAATATGCAACTAAACCCCAAAGAAGAAAAAAAGAAAAAAAAAATCAAAATTTAACATAAATATGGTGTCACGTTTAGAAAAGAATAATAAAAAACAATGGATACCAACAGCAACTATATAACATCCCATAGGTGTACCAGCCCAAAGTGTGCATCTCTATCTTGAGGAAAGAAGGTTTTTCAGTGTTCTTTTATGGACTCCATATACAATGCAGTTACATTAAATTATAATCACCCTAAATTATTGAGCAATAGCTTGGGTCAAGCTGATATGATGAGTTGGTGGAGGTAAATCCAGCTGTTTAGGGTTCATTTTGCTGCTGTACATCTGACATCTTTTCAAGGTTTTAGTATAGTTTTCTAAAGTTTGCTTTTGTCACTTTTATCTTATAAATTTTAGATTCGTTTTTATATATTTATATAACGTATGCTCTAAATGATATTTGTCAATAATAATGATTTCCTTCTTTTCTAAAAAAAAATAAACATTATGATCTCTAACTCCATGGCAGACATTGACCTTCCTTTTGCATTTGGTTCCTCACTGCAGTTATCACATGTAATTTATTCATTTATATGGTTGGAACTGGATCAATGTGCACATCTTAGTGCTTTGCATGCATAAAATGCTTAATTACTGCTTTCAATTTCGCGCTCCTTACCTTGCAGAAGTTCTTTTTGTATCGGTTTAGAGTTTCCCTTTTTTTGCAGTATATAATTTTCCTTCCAATTCACGATTACATTACATAACATGTTGGCTTATTGCAAAAATTCCTCCTATATCTGAACTGAAATTCAAATATAAGTACTGGCTTTTGTAGTTTTGAGGGAAAAAAATGCTTTGCAAGCTTCTTTATCTTATAGCACTGATGGACAATGTTTAGATTTAGAGGTGCTGCTTTGTTGTAAGAATGTTTAATCCTCAACTTAAATTATATAAATAAGGTGTTACTATCACTTTAAAAAGAAAAATCAACAAGAAAATAATGATAGAAAGTTTAAATCTTTCCTTATGAATTTCAGAATCTACAGCTTCTTTTAACTTGAACATAAAAGCCTTTCCAACCCTAACTAAAGTCTGTTTCAGTTAAATGTCTTAATGATATTTGACAAAATTCCACCTCTTTTTAGTTTAATTGTTAAATGTTTTTTATTTGCACCAGCTTTAGGGACAGTCTTCATTTAAATCACTCATTAAATCCCAAGGGATCTCCGATTATCAACAGTGAAGCTAGCAGCCATGCATGCAGAATTGTTTTGTAATGCAATATGATATTTTAATGTATTATAAAAATAACTTTCAACTCACCCAGGGTGTTTAAAATAAGCTTTGGTAACCACCCATGCAGAGATGAAGATGGTTGGAGCCCCTGTAAACAAACAGCAGAGAGAATTAGTTGTATCATCAATTTTAAAATGTTCTTTGACTTAAAAAGGAGTTATCAGTTATGGCCACAGTGATCTAAACAAACGGAGCACAAATTCAAGATGGCCAAATAAGTGAGTGATCCCTGACCGAATTACTACATAGCCAAAGCAATTACGCATTTTGGGTGTACTTATCATTTTTTACAGGATTCATAAGAGCCAATATTGGTTCATCTAGGGACTCTGTAAAAAGTCACAGGCTTCTCTCCATTTCCCTGCTGGGAGATGGCATTTTAAGCCTATTTATAGTTCATTTATTGGTGTGTTGGGGGAAATAAAACATGGTTGTTGATCATTTTTTGGATGCTGCATCTAACAAACAGGTCAGCAATTTCCAGGGGCATCTGCATGTTAAGATAAACATGCAAATCACTTAAGAAAATTATACTAAATGATAATATGAAACATTTTTTCCCCCTTCCTGATTTCTGATGTGTGTTGCATGTTTGTCACATCTAAGTGTCCCAGAACATCAAACCATTTGAAATATTAGTCAAGATTTTAAACTTTTAAATGAAGTATTTTTATTATCGGGGAAGGAGAATATCCATAACGACATGGCCCTGTGAGAAAAAATGGTTGACCTCCTTTAAAAACATCCTCTACTTTTTATTACTCCTAAGTTCATTTTCTGAAGCCACACAAGGCAAGATAGGTAGGACCTGCCTGACAAAAGATCCTATAAAGCTAGATATGATGTGCTGTTCCCAAAAAGTTCAGGAACAAACAAAACAAAGAATTATTTGGGATTTGTCAAACTGGAAATGGCTAAAAAGCCATTTCTAAAGCTTTGGACACTTCTACAGATCACAGTGATGGTCAAAAACTTGTAATAGCCGTAAACCTGCCCAGGAGTGTTCGGCTGACCAAAACCAACGCACTCATTGAAAAGTCACAGAAGACCCAATAACATCTACAGTAACATACCTGTTCAACCTTCCTCATTTAAAGGTATAGTGTGCGATCTTCAGGCTTCAGGTTTTGGGGGAATCAGCTTATCTTATCGTTGTTTCAAATGCTGAACCTTTGTGACGTACTAATTTCCCCTTGCAGCGTATTAACTTTTTTTGTGTTTACTTATCCATTGAGCTCCGGCTTCAGCTATTCATTGTAACTCTACTGCTCTTACCACATGCCTTGAAAATGTCTGAGTCATAAGAAGCAAACTGAAAAGTTTACAGAAGGAAGACGAAAAACTCAGAAGAAAGATTCTTTCACGAGACAGTGGAAGAGCAGGTAGGATTGTCTTATAAATGCACTTATTTAAGAAGAGTTTGGAAGTTTGTTCCCTACATTTTCACATTCTCATATCTTTAAGGTTAGTGTTAATTTATCCACCATAAGAAAGATACTGGGCAAAAATAACCCTCGGTCAAATATGAAAACTGCTGCTAAAGAAAAATACATTAAGGTTCGTCTCAAAACGTCCGTAACACATCTAGTAAAATATTCTGTGGAATGAATAGACAAATGTTTGAACTTTTTGGAAGGTGTGTGTCCAATTATATCTGGTGTAAAAGTAACACTGCATCTCAGACAAGAAAATCATACCAACAGAAAAACATCCTGCCACAAATCCTGCCTCCCACAGTCCAAAAACTATTACCGGTAGGTTCATTGGCATGTCTAAATTGTCTTTAGGCTTGAGTGTGTATGCTTGGTTGTGTGTCTTTGTATTGCCCTTTGACAGACTGTTGACCTGTCCAGGGTGTACCCAGGCGCTTGCCCAGACTCCCGGTGAAAGGCACCGGGCCCACCACAACCCTGACGGAATTAGCAGGGGAAGATAAATGGATGGAAGACTTTTTATTCTAATTTTGGCACAATAGTACTATAATTTAGTATTCTACTGTCAAATTGATGTTTGCACTATAAATGACTATGGAGATAGCTTTTGACCAATTTTACAACTTTTAACGGTAATTTTGTCCAGTAAAATACTGTACTAACAACATCCTTTGTGAAGACACAGCCCATTACATTAAGATTTGAATTGTGCTTGAAACGCGGCGTATTGTGAGACCAAGACAGAGCAGCATTGAACTAGTCCATTACTTGGCACTCAACGGCAGAGGAAGATAAAAAGGAAGTAAGGGGGTCATTATTTAAAAACATCAAGTTGTTTTTTCTATTGTTAGGTGTGTGAGTTTCCACATTAATAAATCATTTATTTTTTATGGTGCGTGTCAATAGGAGGGATGGTCAAAATTATTTGACAGAGAAAATGCAGGGAATTAACTGGAAATGAGGGCAAATGTGAAGTAACCCAGTAGCAGTGATGCAACATGACTTTAAAGTTGAGCTTTGGCACCCAGACTGGTAACTGAACCCAGAGAAAAGCATAAAAAGACTGTAAACTCCAGGCTACAAACTGCAACTTTTGTCGCATGTTTGCGGCTTGAAAAACACCAGAGGCTGTGACTCGTGTAAATACCAGCCGTAAAAACATGTTTTGATTACTGTCTAGCCATTGTGAAAAATAAACTGTGAAATAAGTTATGTTAATGTGTTTATAGATGTTCTGTTACCATGGTTACCAAGTAGAGGTTGAGCCATCACTTTGCAACAATAATCTGAGCCTGAACTTATTTTCTTCTTCATCTTTTTCTGAAGGTTCCATTCAAACAGCGGGAATATAATCAACATGCTGGCTCAAACGCCAGTTGGTAACCTTGGTCATAGAATATCAGTATATACATTCTGAACAAACATTTTGATTCCATATTAATACGTCTGGCTTGAAGACATATACCACAAGGTTAGAAATAAATTTAAGCAGCTTTTCAATCTGTGTTTTGTTTCATTATTTTAGCTTGTAGCTTGGCTATCTTAATCCAACTAAAACGTAGAACTAGTATTTGGTGTTATTTGTCTGTTAAACATTTATATCCAGACATACAATATCATATTTCAGCAAGGTGTATTATTAACTTCACAATCTGGGCTGTACATCAGCTATGTTCTTTAGTAGCTGCTAATTTCCATTTGCCAAACAAAGGATTTTCTTTAATTTTCAGTGTTTTGAAAACTGAAGCAAAGCTGAAGCAATCCATGCTGTGGGAAAATTCTGTAAATACAAATTTACAGCATGTCATGCCTTTACAATAGAAGCATACACTTTCCAAAAAATTGCACAGTGTATGCCCGGCCTAATACAACTTAAATTAGCAGTATCCTTCACCTGCACTTTGCAAAGGTATTGCCATACTTAACCAATACTAACCATTGGATGGGACACATGCTCAACTACACTACTTCCTTAACTTCAGCAGGTTCTGTCTTTCATTGCTGGACAGCCTGATTAATACAAGTGTCTCTGACCTCAGTTACCCTAACACCATTGGCCAATCAGTCTATCCAGTTATGAAAGAGAGGAAACAAAAGAACTGCTGAAGGTCAGGAAGTGGTCAAATTGTGCATAAAGCCCATTGGACTGCTCCTTCAACCACTTGCTTATAACACACCTTACTCTCTTAACTTCTTAACATTTGTTGCTTGACTTTTTGCCTGCTTTACAGATTTTTGGGAGTGCTACATTCAGTGTTACATTTTTTTAATCACTCAGGTTTAAGCTGCATATCCAAGCACCGTCATTAGTTTGGTGAAAACAAGGTTGTTGTAGTATTTTTCCCAGTGGAATACTGTGAAATTAC
Source organism: Cyprinodon variegatus (assembly GCF_000732505.1). NCBI lineage: Eukaryota > Metazoa > Chordata > Actinopteri > Cyprinodontiformes > Cyprinodontidae > Cyprinodon > Cyprinodon variegatus. Next base: position 438,449 of record NW_015151119.1, read on the forward strand.
CATCAAAATAATGCAATTAGTAACCAGTAATTTACCGTAAATTCCCATAAAAAAAAATTTAGGGGGTTTAGATTTTTGTCCTCCTTTAAAAATACAAGCCTTTATTTAAAAAAATTATTTTGAGTTTACTGGTGTTGTCTTTGACAAATATGTAAACTAGTTTGATGCTCTGAAACACGTAACAGGGACAAACATGCAAAAACAAAAAAAACAAAAAAAAACTGTAGATTTTTACAAAAGACCAGAAAAAGGGGCTCAGGCTATGGTGAGATCACCCATGAATGAGACAGCTAAATGAACACTTACCCCAGCCAATCAAAATGTACCACCAAAAGTACTTCCTCTCAGAGAAGAAGGAGACTGCCAATAGCGCGTGAAGGTAGAGGCCCTCCACCAGCAGCCAGAAGTAACTCGCCGTGGCTCCAAACTGGAAGAGGACCACTACTGCCCTGCATCCCACCTGCAACACATGCACCTGTCTGTGAATCACTGTATTCCCTGTAAATATGAGGTAAATGTTTATGACAGTAATCTGGTTTGATAACCTTTCTATCTAAGATCCCTGTCAGTGTGCTTATGAACATGTTTCTAAGCACACTGACCTCTAAGAAGTCACAAATATTTTCTCTTCCTGTGAATATGGCAGAAGCATCTCGGAAGCATATTAGTAACCAGTTAGCAACTTAGTGCTAGTAGGTTCCCAATGGGAAATTACATTGGGACCAAGTAGCACTAAATTAGTGACTTAGAAATGACACTATCAAGGAACGCTATGGACAGGAATCATGGAAACACGCAAGAGGAGGAGAGTTTTGTGTCGTGGATGAGTCTCCTCCGTCATACATTTTTTATTTAGAGGAGGAAAGTTGGGGCTAATATGTTTTGTTGAAGAGGGCGCAAGGGCGGCAGAAGCTTGGTTTGGTGTAGAAGGCTTACAGCTGTACATGTTTGGTCCTTGCCTCGCAAGGATGCCACTTCTGTTAGCTCTACGCCTGCTAACTGGCCTGCGTAAAATAAATAAAACACAGAATTTAAGAAAGGGTTGGGTTTTTTTTTTATAGAAATTTTCTAAATTATGGGACATTATGTTCTGATAAAGAGTACATTTATGTTTAAGCCAGAATGATTTGACATTTAAATATGACTTCCCTATGACTTTAACTTTCAAGTGTCCCTCACAATAAAGTCATATTCATATCTGTAAGTGGTGGCTAGATTGTACATGGGGGTTTATACGTGAATGGGACGGCCTCTTCCCTTCAATGGAAAGGGAAAACAGCCATTTCTATGGCAACACCATTCAAATAAAATTATTTCAAACAGTACCTTCCAATTTGGGATTAATGACGTGTTTTTTCTTTTTCCTAACTTGTGATTTTCTGTCAGTGTGACGAAGATGCAGTAAACTGCCGGAACTTACAATTGAGTGCATGTGTTTCCTCTGTAACTAGTTTACTAACCCTAAGTACTAACCCTCAGTTTGCACATTCACACGAAGGGTGTGCAATATTAAGGGCCATCCCAAACCATATAATGGGTAGGGCGTGTGGACCATTCAGTCCTTAAATAGTGAGACTAAATAGTGAGACTGCAGCAGTGCAGGCTCATAGGGGCCATTTCTCAATTCACAAGAACGTGAGTACGGACTCGTATCCTCGCCAAGTATGTTCTTTAAAAGAACACAGAAAAGTATGGACTTGGTGAGAACGGGAGCACGCAGCATAAATATGGGTCAATAGGAACAGAAGCGTAATTGTGACATCACCACATGCCCAGCTCTTCTGGAGCTGCAATCACCTCCTGTTATTAATAGTCTTTAGATAATAATAAATTAGTACTTTTTTCATTTAGTGGGGAATAATAATTAACAGAGACAGATAAACACAAATCAAATGAACATTTTGCCAAATTAAACAAAAAAAATCGCCATCATAGCCAGTGGTCCTTCACACACGGCTATGCCGAGAGAGGGCTGTTGCAGACGGGCTGTGGTTAGCCGTTAGCCTTGGAGGTCCGCTGGTTGCGCATTCCTCTCAACCTCTTTTTTTTTAAACGACGCATTAAATTGGTAAATGGACAATATAGTAACGCTTTAAAGTATAATATTCTCGCCTCAAATGATCTTAAAACATAATTTCATTGAACAACAGCAACAGAAAAGAGAACTTTTAACTTCAGCCACAGACTTGCTATTTAAGGGCTGAATGGTCCACTCCCTCATTACGGGCTTTGGGATGGCCCTTAATGCGGCAGACCCTCTGCTGGGTTGCGCAAACAGAGTGTTAGTGCTTAGGGTTAGTGTTTAGGGGCCGGTTTGGGATTCAGCCATAGTGTTAGCGGTCCTGGCAACCCAGCAAAAAGTACCATTAAATGTTGGAAAAAGCGCAGATGACTCCAACTGTGCCACCTACTGGCTGGGATGAGTTAAACTCCAGGCCAGTCCTTTAAATATTTTCACCTTGAAACGACAATCAACCCAGGCTGCTTATTATGTCACAGAGGCAAACCATGTAAATTCACGACTTTATTTTTTATTTTAGTTTGCTTTAAAGCCACATTGTTGATCTCAGTAGAATAAAACTTGTTTTTAAAAAACATTCATTCTATAAGTGATTGATCTGAAAAGAATAGAGTATCCTACTTCAGTTAACCTAAGCTGTTCACTAACGCTCTCTGAAGCATTTATTTTTCAATTAAATGAGGCAGTATGCATGCATTAAGATGAAAACAAATCAATTTATGCACGCTAACAAGCTGCAGAGAAAACAAAAAGTGCCATATCTTCAAAGGCCAGCACCACAGTTACTGTGAGATAATTGCAGCTGTGTGAACCCTGGTGGTATAAAAGACAAAAACAACCTGGAGCAAAAAGCTGAAATTATCTAAAATGGAAAAACTCATCCTCCCTTCTTGTGATGTGCTCCCTATTTTAAACATCCTATAGTCTACAGATGAAATATTTTTGCTTTTCTTATACAAAAACAACCCTTTGGAATGAGATGAACATTTTCCTCATTCATGAAGTAAAAAATAACAGGATGAAATCAGAGTCAAAACAGCTCAATCTTTCTAACTCTGTCCAGTAGGTTTTGTTTGTTTAGATAACATGCAACAATTTCATATATTATATAAAATTATTTGTATCTTAGTTTTTAAATGTATCATAATAATCAGTCCATTATTTATGGATGATTGTGGGACATTTAAAACAATGCAGATCCTTTGTTTCTCTTATTCAGACAATGAGTCAAAGGCTACCTTGGCCAGACACACAAGAAGTTTAAATTACTCATATCAGCTAAGCTTGATGGGTTTCCCTTTATTTTTAGAGCTTCTAGTTTTGTGAATCACATACTGATACAGTGCAGATAGCGCTGATAAAAAATTTAAATGCCCTTAAGCATAAAAAAAAAATTCTTAAACCACCTAAGGTTTTTTTTTCTCCAACTAATTTAAAACATTCCATTCCCAACACATTTGGGTGTTTTTTCTTATCAAGTTAAGAAATGTCTTAGAAATGTAGCAGCTGTGTTTAGAGCACGTGAATCTTTGAATCTAATAGACAAAATACCTAAAGTCAGCCAATAAAAATCATCTTTCAGAGCAGCAGGTTATTTACAGTCTAATGATGTAATTCTCTGTAGAGATAACGCAGATGAATCAGAGGAAGTGAGATTTGGGAGGGAAAAAAAAAAGAAACACTTGATATTCACATAAAAATGAAACAGCTGTGTTACACGAAACAGCACCAGGGTTTTATCTGACTCCTATTGTTACATTAACACTTATGTTAATAGTGTTATCACAGTTATTTGCTTCAAACCAGAGATCCCAGCTGGGAATGCGATTTATAGGCAACGATGTGTGCAGTCCAGGTTCAATGTTAAACAAACAGGAACTCTCACAACATCCTGCTTTACAGAAGAATAGGACAACGTTTCAGGAGCAAAAAAGACTCTGCAAACACTGTTACACCCAAAACGGTAGGTAAACTATGAGGCTGTGCATTTAGGGCAGCAAAGTCTGGAAGAACAGTTGCATCAAGTTAGAGAAAAAACAACAACAATTTCATAAAAAAGTGAACTGAAATCTCAGCCTTTGGTCAGATTTGTGTCCTCCAACGGCACGGATGTTTGGGTCTAATGGCATTTATTTGGTCTGAAGCATGATGGTTATTTTCTTCACTTCTTTTCTATAATCTGAGATCTAATGTTTGGTAATGTTATGAGGCTTTCTTAAAATTGACACTTCTGCAGTATAAGCACAGAGTTTCCATTACCCGATCCATCCCTGAAGCACGGTTTGTCCAACGCATGCTCGAACAGAATAACCTCCGTGTTGGCAATACATTGTTTATTTTTTAACCATTTTATTCTTTTGTCTCTTTTCGGGCAGGGGGTTCCTTTTCAATATTTTTGTATTTGCTTAAATATTGCATATTCTAAAAACAAAAACAAAAAAAGCAATACATAAAAAAACACTTAAATAGCCCTTTGAACGTTACTGACTGCTCTGAGCATGTCCGACGATGACATCACGCAATACGATGGAGACAATGTAAAACTTATCCATTTCTTCCAGACAAGTCTTCAATATTTTCTATACGATGTAGTTTAGCATTCTTTAATGTTTTAAGTATATAAATAAGTATTTTCGGTAATGTTATTACATAGTTTTCGGCGACCCGAATCGTATTATTCTGTTTGCGCATGTGCAGGTCGGATCATGCTACCGAGACAGATCGGGTAGTGACAAGCGGCGTTGAAAGGGGATCAGTACTCACTAATGACTGGCAGTTCTCCATCTCATCGTACAGAACCACATCCTTTATAAAAACAGTGATGGCTTTGAGGATGAGGGACACAAACAGATGCATGTGGATGTAGTTTCTTGTGCAGTGAAGCTTCCTGTGGAAAAACACACAAAAAAAATTGAATGTTTAAATTTTTTGTCATTGACCTCCATTAGTTTAGCTAAGAAAACCAGAAATAGCTTATTGGTTAGAAGCATTTGTTTTTGTTTTTCTTGTATTTATCAGCCAGAAATAAATGTGAGATCATCTGAATCAGCAGAAATGTAAAGAAGACAAACTTCTAAGAACCTCTCCAGTGCCGTGCCGCTAACATAAATCCTCCTCTCTAAGTGTTTCCAAACAGATGATCTCTCATTAGGCAGACTACTTTCGTTGATTTGTGCAAACCCATCAGGCGAATCATCTGAGCAGGTGGGATGAAACGCTGCACCGCCTCAGCTGGCCGCCTAGGCTCTTCATCTGAGGCTGAATATAAACAGCCAAGGCTCTTGACATCCTGTGTTTCTACTCCAGAGTGCAAGCTATTGGCATTTCATAACCCCATGGAGTAAACACTGGCCTTGTTGTTTAGCCCATCATGTGCAAACAGCACAAATGCAAACTGAGAGCAATGAGCTGCTTGTTAAAAAACCCAGGATCTCATCCGTTAAACCTATCAGTGTCACATTGTTTAAATGGAAGTCCAGACAGAGGGTCACTGTGCAGGTCATGGTGAAAACATCATCCAGCCCTCTAGGTTTGACTATAGGTTGTAGCTTGTGGTTTATAGTCACTGATAGTGTTGCAGCGTTAAGAGGAAATATTCAGTTTTGTTCATGACCCAAATTTTAACACCATAAGTGAGGGTAGAAATGTAGACCAGCTATGCTCTCTCACCACAATGTAAAGCGTTTACATTATACCGGTGGCTGCACACATCCTTCTGCATCCTCCATTAACTCATGATTAACATCCCCAGATAACTGAGCTCTTTCACTTAGGGCAGGAACTTCAACCCTGGAGAGAGCAGGCCCCTTTTTTTCCATCCAAGCACCATGGTCGAACTGATCTTCAGCCTCTGAGGGACCCATCAGAATCCTCTCATCTATTAAAAGCAGGGACGAAATCTGTCGGTCCCAAAAGTAGACCCGGCCAAGTTTCTCTATAGAGTTCAATAATGAAATCAGATATTCAGTTTATTTCAACATTAACACAAGATGCCCCTAGGTTTTATAGAAATTTGGTTGCTGTAAAACTACTATCTTTAGAGAGAACATTTTGTATACACAGAGTGTATACAAAACCAAATCCTGTTTTGTATACACTCTGTGTATACAAAATGACAATAAAGTTTGTCTAAGTCTAAGTCTAGAGTAGGTGTTATACCTCCTCCGTCCTGGCTGTGTGCACCCTAACTGCTCAACCCTGTTTCTTAAAACTATAAAATATTTTTTCCCATGGGTAATAATTGATATCATTGCAACAATATATATAAGTTAGACAATTATTCATTCCTACAGTACTACATTTATTTGCACGTTGCACTAAAGTGACCTAACTGCAGAGTTTTGCCCTGAAGCAACTACGGAAACACTACAATTTCTATAAGAAATAAAAAATGCATAAAGTGTATTTATCGGATAAACAATGCTTA
>NW_015151119.1:445241-463665 GCF_000732505.1 Cyprinodon variegatus
TATTGTAGAAAAAAAAACACAAACGGTGCCTCTTAATCATCTTAGTTGGGCAGTACCTTTAACATTTTAAGGACTGAACAAAGCCAAACACTGTGTGAAGGAATCTTTTGACAATAATCCTTACCGAAAGAGACACAGTATGAGGATGGCAGCCATCAGAGAAATAAGGGAAACGCTGTGACCGATTGTGTAGCCCACCTTGATGGTGCTGTAAAACTCTCCCTGTAAAAACATCATCCATCACATCAGACTCAGGCTAGTCTTTCAGAGATCTTTAAACATTGCTTCACCACATTATGCAAGAAGCCAAACTGACCGAATGTCCTTCCACAGTGCTGTTGGGATTGTAGCCGCAGTCCATTATATAGGAGTCCAGGCTGCTTGGGGGCCAGCCATGCACAGTGCAGGTCTTTGACAGATTACCTAAGGCATAGATAGATAAGGATTGAAGGGTTATCATTTCATGCAAATAATGTGTTTTACATGTTTCATTTAAAAGTAAAGCAGGAACCAGGATTCCCGAAAAGGAAATAAACAAATATCCCATTAACTCACTCCTTATTGTGTCACTGTGAAATAAATATGTCTCTGTGGAATACTCCTAAACACTGAAAGGAAAAGGAAAAACCGGCTGAATGGGATCAATTTCCAACTGGCTCTGAGATACAGAGAGAGTTCCCATGTGTATTTGCCTCCATCCGTATGTTAAACAAACACACAAACATCAAGAGGTCAGGCAGTGGTGTTTTCCTTGTGGGTTAGAGGTGACAGTTTTGAAGAGAAATATCTTAAAGACAGAAAGTTGTTCCTTCATGAACATATTACACCTTTACAGTTAAGATCTGTGGTCTGAAATACTGGGGAAGAGAAGAAAAGGAATAGAAAATGAGCTTAGGAAAACATGGGAGATAAGAGGAGCCCTAAAGATTTCTGCAAGCTGGAAAAATATTAAGGACAGAAAGGAGAGCAGCAGGAAGGAGATTTAAGCTCACTGGAGAGATTCAAAAATGAGGCATACTGGAAAGGACAGAGCAAAAGTATATGAAAACAAAGGAAAGGAAACTCAAATATGAAAAAAGAAATCTGTAACTGAACAGAAAGATACACAGCAAATTTAACATAAAAATACATAAAAAGGGGCAATCGTCTTAATGTGTTATGCTGTTGTCGTTAAATTTTCATTTGGCAGGTAAATACCCTTTGTTCTTAATACATTTTCTCTTTTTTTTATGAATTCTTAATTCATTCAAATATCACTAAGACTGTGGTATTATCTGAAAACATTTCAATAGAAGTGTTGCTCTTTAAGGCTCTGCAACGGTTATACAAGATTCCTGCCAAACCATTAATTAGGGCCTCCAAACCAGCAGGGGGCCCCCAATAGCAAATTAATTCTCACATAAAGAAATATTGAAATAGGTCAGAATATCATAAAAAAAATGCATGCTGCTTTTATAATTCAGTTAGAAGTTAATTAACTCATACATAGTTTAACTCATATGTTAATTACATAAATACATGATTATTATATTGATTGAAAAATCTTCTAATATTGCTGTTATGGTCTATACCAGGGGTCACCAACATGGCGCCCGCGGGTACCAAGGGGCCGTCGAGGACCACATGGGGTGCCTTCAGCAACTTCAGAAAACAGAACAACTCACCAGTAGGCTGAGTTTAATATTTAATTTTATTCTGTTTCTATTCTTTTTTACTCATTTTTAATCATCAATGAAAATATCAAAAAGAAAATTAGAAATGAAAAACACACAATAAAAATAGTTTTATTATGTCTGAAATTTAAGTGAATGCTAATTCCTCCAGTTCATTGGTCAGTATTTGTAGTGTCATGGTTTTGGTTCTGTTCAAGTTTTATCTGAGTTTTCATTGGTCTTATTTCCAATCTTGTGTCCTAGTTATTTTTGATTGTGTTTGAGTTCTTAGATATTTCTTGTTCCAGTTCACACCTGCTCTCAATCTGTTAATTAGCCTGGTGTGTTTCTCTCTCCCATTTATTGTGCCTCTGTTCAGTCACTCTTTGCTGGTTTGTCATCATTACTTTGCCTCCTTCTTGTTGTGTGTATTCCTGGTTTTCAGCATTTTATTCTTATTTTTTTGTGGATTTATGTTTTTGGACTTCTGCTTCTGTTGAACATCATTCTATATGAAGCCTGCAAGAAACCACCTCAAGCTTTTGTGTCTGCATTTGGGTCCTTTTTTTTGGCTACATATTTATTGTTATTTTTTACTACATGCCTCCCCATCTTCTTGCCATATGTTTCTATGGCATAAATCAGTGTCTGTGACCTGTTTTCATTTTAAAAAAAGAACATTGGCACAAACCTAGCCTGTATGTATTTTTTGTATGTCATCGAGAGTATTTAAATGATTTTCAATCANAAAACTGCTATTTTCAATGACTACTTATTTTTGTCCAGCTTTAACATCGGTATCGATATCGGTTATCGGCTACATGAGTTTTAAAATATCGGATATCGGCCAAAATCCCAATATCGTGCATCCCTAATATGGAGTTTTCAGAGGCATCTTATCTAAATCAAGTAGCTAAAGAAATAGTGTGTTGCTCAGATTATAATGCATTTTATTTAAATCAAGGCTCTGTGGAACAAACAGAGAGAAGTTTCTGAGTTTACTACTCACTGGGGCAGCTGCTATGTAGTTTCCTGTGTCAGCTCAGTCATCAAACAGAAAAAGTCAGAAAATTTGGTGCCTTATTCTGCCAGTGAGCTTTAAGAAGATATTGAATTAATTTTCAGCCCACATTGTCAAATAAACTGATAACTACTTAATCCAGGACATGTTAATATGAAGATTTGTACTGAAGCCAAAATATAAAACTGTTTGCAATTGGTTTCAGAACCATATAATCTGTCCAGAGAGTTTACCAGTGATCTGCTAGTAACCTTTTACATTCCACCTTCTGCCGTTGCCAACACTGCATGTGTGGTAATCTGTTGGCACACAGCCAAATGTATTTGTGACAATAACTGGTGATTTAAAGCATGCCTCACTCTATGCTGCACAGCCGATGTTCCAACAGTTTACCAGCTGCTGCACCAGAGAAAACAAACTTTGGACTTGTTTTATGCAAATGTCAAGGACTCATCTATCAAGTAAGACCTCCTCTTGAGAAATCAAATCACAGTCTGACTGATCACAGGGAGATTGTTGAAAAGTTCAGAAGAAGAACAGGTTGAGTCCTGTTAATATCATAGGAGAAGAAGTGGAGGATTATAAATACCTTGGTGTTCACCTGTACGTCAAACTAGACCGGAGACGTAACTGTGAAGCTGTTTACAAGAAGGGACCAAGCAGACTGTACTTCCTAAGGAAGCTTAGGTCCCTTGGTGTTAGCAGCAAGAAGCTACATACATTATCTTCTATAAGCCAATTGTGGAGAGTATGATCTCTTCCTCCTTTATCTGCTGGCGTAATATCATCAGATCAAATGACTTAAAAAAGCTCAACAAGCTAATAAAGGGGGTTGTTTCTGTTCCAGGAACTCCTCTAGAACCTCTGGAGATTATTTCACAAAGATGAATCCTTCAGATATAAAAGATTGTTCCTGCCAACTGTTAAACACCTTCAACACCTCGATGAAAGAAAAAAAAAAACCCTATAAGTTACTAAAACATGGAATTGCCCTTTTGGAATAATAAAGTACTTTTGAATTCCCCTGGATTGAAATAGCCACGACAAAAATCTAGCCTAAGATAAACTTAACAGAAAATCTAAGCCAGGATGCAGAACTTCATGGAAAAGGAGTCATAACTAAAATATCTGGGTGATATCGTTTTAAGTAGGCTGATACTTATGTTTCTAAAACATCTTTATTTTGGTCTGATACCGTTTTTATAAATAAACTGTAACTTTGCGAATATCATTTGCTTTAAAAAAAAAACACTATATCTCTGTGTAATCAATCAATAAATGAGCTTCCCTCTTTCCTATTTAAATTACAAAATTTAAGTATTAAATCTAAACTAAACTAACTTTTTGGTGAAATTTTAAATGTATTGCAATTCACAGTCGCATGTTTTGACCAACACATTCAACTCCATTTAACAGTCAATTTAAAAAGTCAGAGTTGATTTTTTTCTTTTTTTTTTTTTTACGTATAAATATCTCAATAAGCGTCATCGTCACTTCAGTGTGATAACATACAATGATGAACCTCTGTGCATACAATTAATGGGATGGGTTTACACTTAGCCTTGTGTCATAAGCTTGAACTTAAAAAATGACAAATAGTTTCTCAAATTATGCATGTTAAAAATAGTCCTGCTATGCTGATGTTCCTATCCTCTAAGTATGTGCATTCTCTGAGCACCAGTGGCCCGATTCTAGTAGTACATAAACATTGGGGATCAAATTAGCTCTGTCCTTGCTGTACTTTGCTCCTTATTGCAGTTTGGAACTGTCTTCTTAAAGCCAGACATCCAAACTAGGGTAAGTGTATGTGGCTAGAATCTTTTAAGCAGATAAGGCAGATTTTCTTTGGGAATGGCACAGAAGGAGAATTAAAGCAGAAGTGTATATGTGCTTCATTTAGAGACAGACTAGATATAAAAGACAGACATCACAAAGTTCAGAGAAGATATCCCTCCAAGGATCATTGGTAATGAGATACATGGTCCATGTGCTCCTTACTGCCCCTGTTTGATTTGTTGGTTGTTATTGTGAAGCTAGAATTTGTCAAGTCCGTCTGGACAGGGAAGCTTGAAGTATCTAGCTGTTTTTCTCATCAGCCTATTATCAGTGATTTGCTCCAGGCCCCTGCAAAATCTATCCAGAACTAATGAGTGAATGCTCTGCAGTATCTGTTGCTGTTCTTTCTAATATGGAAATTTTCACTTTTAAATAAAAACTGAAATGAAGAATTCAGTCGGTTATCTGTGAAGTGTCCTCATCTCATTTTGGGACGATAAGGAACGCTGGTGACAATCTGATTGCTTCACGTTGCTCTGCACATCAAAATGTTGGACTTCTCTAACATTTCCCAACCATATCACTTTACGCTGCCTCTATTGAATCGAAGCCAAGTTGGGAAACGGTTCAGAGTCTAAGAAAGTTTTTCGGCATTGACGTTGGTCAGCTCACAAATACCTGAGCGGCACACTGCAGAGGAGAATGAGGCTTAGCTTCTTCAAACAATATGACAAGACATAAAGAGGGAGATAAGCCCCTGCTGTTTCAGCCAATGCTACCACTGGATTTGGTGTGTTTGAGGGACGTCCAGAAGAATGCTTTCATCATTCCTGAAAAACAGACGCAGAGGATTTTCAGCTCCATACGCGACAATGGAGCCCAAATTAGTTCAAAGTAGTTGTTTGTTTTTTAACCTATCTATTTCTACACCAGTTCTGTCATTGTTATCTACCCAAATACATCACAGGCACTGGTTACTTCTGGAGGAAAGACGGATGTTAGGGGAATAATATTATCCTCAGCAGCTTTACGGTAAGCAGGTAAAAGCATTGACATCCAGGTACTTTGTCACTGTGAGCCTGGAGAGTAGATTAGACTCCCTTGTCATTAAAGAGATGAATGACTGCGTATTTGCGTTCAACCTACTAGGTAAAGAGTTCATGAGAATGGCAAGCTGTCTTAGCTAAATTTATGACTTGGCCCCTCAATCTCTGTGGCGCCGTGTTTCGTAATGCTTGTTTTTACTGCGTGAGCCTTATAAAAAGAAGGGCTCAGGATGTGTCAATAGCTTCAGTCTTTCCCAACTTTTCCCAACAGTGAAACTGAACTGACCTTTATCCAGTTTTTCAATAATATCTACAAAAATAAAGCATGCGCAGGCATTCATTATGTTCCTGTAAACTCTCAAGGTAAATAAGAACAAACGCACAATGGTGGAATAAGAATATGAAATTTCTTTGCTCCTCCAATACTGATTTATAGAGCTTCAAAAATAGTTCACAATGTACACAATCTAAGATTATTCATCATCCCCTACTTGTGACTTCCTTTTATAACCTGGGAGCAGAGCATGTTTAGCCAACAGACCTGCACTAATTAGGTGATTTACAGATATCATCTGCAACAAAAGGTCATCTATAGTAATGCTTCTCTCTGTTGAGACCCCCTTGCTCTTCCTCCTGTCCTAACGCCATCAGGGCCTAGTTGATCCTCTGATTCTTCGACATGTCTAGTAAACATATATTTCCTTTTAACAGCCTCAAGAAACTGATGCTTTTGAATCTTTCCTTCCATCTTTTCCCTGGAGTGCTGCGTTGGCCTAGGTCACACCAGCTCCCATCTGGGTCAAAGCAAAGCTTCCCACAGAAGCCTGCTTCTCGGAACTGAACTCTTTATAAGCTCATCGTAAATCTTGGATCTAACCCCATCTCAACCCCCGAAACCTGACGTACAAAACACTGTATTGGATCAAAGCACCAGACAGATGGTTCCTCTGGCTCAAGGTTGAATATATCAATCCGTCTTTTAATCATTTTAGTCGAACCTTGGACAATAGCGAGATACATAACGCGAGGCAATAGACACACATTCATGCACAGTTGTGGACATTTGGTCACATTATCAATCAATACTAATGAAGTTTAATGCGACTCATCATAAAAAAGTAGTGCAGCTTTTGTAAGTTAATGTAAGTTTTATGGATGTTTTTACCAATAAAAGAGTTTGGGAGTATGACATATATTTGCATGCAGATCCTTTTACTCATAAACACCCCTGAATGAAATCCAAGGCAACTAGTTTCTGCAATAAAGTCACTGATTCTTTATCTTGCTTTATAATCAAGACTGGGATGATGAATGAATAGTATCTTCAGTGAATGGTGGATCTACTGAACAAGTATTTAAATATAATACCATCCGTCTGATATTTAGATCTATATTTCCCTTACTTTTATCAGTTATGAGCATCATTTTTTTTTTTTTTTGGTCTCCTTGGTAAAATATTATAAAAGTACGTAGAAGATTTTATTTATAATGCCAGAAAATGCAAAAAAAAAATGTATATTATTGTTAGCTTTAAAAGGAACATTATTTATAAAGGTAGAGACATGCATATATTCTTAAAAATAGCTGTGGAAACATTAAGGTATCAAAGCCAAAGCGCCGTCTTTAGAGTTCAGGCTGGTAAATTATCCTTTTACTAATAGCACAACTCTAGTTATACATTTAGAAAGCAGTGGTAGCTGTTGTAGAAAAAAAAATTTTGAAAAAAATTTTTTTTTAAATAACTAAACAGATGGACAGTCTTTATAAAAGGCAAAGTTTTTCAGTATTCAGTTAAACCTTAGTGTTTTGTTTTTTTAACATTGAGGTTTAACTGAAAACTGAATACAAATGGGTCCTTTAAGTCTTACAGCATAATTAAACCAAAAAGACTTGGTGTGACAATTAGGTACACACTGAGAGATGCTGGGATCTCCTGTGAGAATCGCTTTAGGAAGTACAATCCAATCATCCTACAAATCAGCCAGTAAATTTCCTCACACACTGGTTTAGTTCCTACATAATTAGCATTGCATCACTGCAAGACTCTCATACATTAAAGAAAGACAAACAAACAGCATGTCTCTGATGGTGCTTTGAGAATTGTTTATCTCCTGTCGCTCAATTGTGCCATATATTGAGATAACAGTGTGTGATCGTGGAGCCAATTTACATCATAAGACCAGTGAGACAATCTCTGCGCTCCATATTTCCAGTTTTCGTTTCACATACAGTATAGAGCTTGATAATTTCAATGAAAACTACGCATATTTCTGTCAACTACAGAAAGAAATGCAGATTTAAGCCAAAGTTGTGCATCAAAATGATAAAATATGAGTACATTTTAGCTTCAAAAAGGCAACACTTCCCCATAAAGAAAAAAACTTGGTGACTGGATTGTCATACTGTAGATACATACCGTTTTACATATATCTATCTTTGTATTTACTTGTAGTTGGTAAGCTATGTATGTTTAGTTGTATTTAAACTGGACTATATACATTGAAGGCCTTAGCCATTTAAATGGGTAAATTATATTAGACTCACTGACCATTGAGTGATCAGAAAGAAAACAAAGCACATTAGCATATTTCATTACATGTATCTTTTCTCTCTGAGAAAGGTTCAGATGGGTGTTCTTAAGTGATGACTTAATCAACGTATATGCTGAAACAGAATTAGAAACCTACATAAAGTTAAAAATCAATCCTGTCGTCGCTTTTTCGGGAGTGGCGGCCTAGTTGTTAGGGCATAGATCTTGGTATCCTGAGGTTCTGAGTTCGAGCCCCAATGCAGGTCGATCCTTAACTGTGAACTCTATGGACCTAAATTAATTCAGTTTTAAGTGTTTTAGGTATAGACAATTTTGTTTTTCCACAAAACTGTTTTTTATTTTTTTATGTGTGAAATACCAGTGGACAGCAGTAGATCAAAAGATCCTTTATGCACTGACACATTCTGCATCAGAGCAAACAAAGGTGCACTGATAAGGCTTGGACAAAAAAAGAAGTTAAGCCAATATTTGAGAATGTTTAGTGTCCAATCAAACAAGCCTATATAATCTTTAACAAGGGCAAACTGTCAAAAACCTTAGCCTTTTAAATATTTAAGGATCCTGGCTAACAATGAAAGGTTTAAATTCCTAGCACCATGAGAAAAAGAACAATCATCAGGCAACCAAGTCTTAAAGCTTCATAAAGGGAATATTCATACATTTTTTTTAATGTTGAAAAGAAACCTAAAGCATGAAACAAGGTATAATCAAATGTACAATGTTATCAACTACCAAAGCCAGTTAGGCAGACATTGGCAAAGATGCAGTATAAAAGGAGAGGCAGACACCCTCCTGCAAGCTATTTGAGAAAATACAAAATACAGTTTGCATTTCAATTTGTATTTTTTTCTCCATTTTTGTTTTGTGCATTTAGAGTCAAATATAAATAATCTTTTTAAGCCACCAAAATACCAAAAAGACATTGCTGTGCTGCAAAACCTTAACCTTGAAGTAATTAAGAATAAGATGCATTCTTGTAGAGAACTGTTAGTACACCTGGAAGTACGAAGTGACAAGTCCCAGCTAGACATAATAGAGCTCCCTAGATAGGCTTACCTTGTTTAGAAAAATAAAAGTTCATGACAACAAGGTACAACAAAATCATATTTCTGAAATCTAATACATTAATAAAAGTTGGCCAAAAGACTACATTCATTATTACAGTTGTGTCATGTATTTGCCCATAAATAACTATGCAATGACCGAAAAAGAAATTGATTAACAGATGACCGTTGATGTATGATTGGCCGAATTTAGGTGTACAAGCTGACGTATAATTAACTGGCCTGCATAAGATAATGAAAAAAAACAAACACAGATTTTAAGACAGGATTTTTTTTAAAATAGAAATGTTCTAACTTTCGGGACAATATGGTCTGATCAAGAATACATTTATATACATGTTTTATAGAAAGAAGGCAGAGAATGTGAATTAATAACCACATATTATCGCTGAATTCACACACTGCATTTAGTCTGAACTGATAGACTTAAAAAAAAAAAGTTTTAATTTGCAGAAATAAGTTGACTTGTAAAGAGATAGTTATAAAAAGCAGTTCCCAGGTTTGGTAGTGTGCATCTAAAACAACAGAAAACTGCTTAGAAATCTTTATAGAAATCATGAAGATATCAGGACACTCCAACAAAAGAAATGTAATTTATAAACTGGAGACTTACGAGGAAGAGCATTGCTGGTGAAGTAGAAGAGATACTTGGGGCATGGGATGGTAACCACCTCTCCGACGTCAGCGGCGGGCCAGCATGTGATCTTGTCCCAAGTGATATTGCAGCCTAACCAGAAAAAAGAGGGATAAGAGATAAAGTAATAAAGGTGATGCACAGTCAAAAGATGAAAAAACTGTAAATCCAAATCAGTCTTTGTCAAGATGAAGCAGAACTTTACATTTAAATCTCCTCGGTGACAAACAGCAGCCTGATGAAGCTCTAGATGGTGTTTCCATGGCAGTCAGAAAGCGTAACCTCCTGTCAGCGATCACTATAAACCTGAGTCTATAACCCAAGGTAACAGGCTGCCACCATGACTATTCAAACAGATACCCGGCTTTCATCACTCACTGCTGTTTGAATTCAACACATGACTCTAACTTTCCACAGTGTGAATGCAGAATCAGGTCACAGCACCATCCACATCCACACCTGCTCAATAATCTATCAAAACAAAAGCTCACAGGAACCAGCCACGCTCCGACCTAATGGAACTTACACGCAGCAAATGATAGCTAATTTAAAACTGTAACGGGAGTTAAATGACCATTGCAGGGTGTGAAAAAAAAAAACATATCAACATCTCTGCAATATTTCTGCCGCCAAGAAAAAGCAATGACTTGGAGCGAAATCATAAATGAGTAAAATAAAATGCCGGGCTGTGTGCTTCAGGTACAGAGTGCCATACTTCAGCACATTTAATTAAGAACCAATCAAGAACAAAACAGCAGATAACCAAAGTGAGGTTTATTCTTGCACATTTATCATTAATTACTTTCTTCTTTTATTAGATGTGATTTATGTAAATGTATGTACTGGTCCTGATCGATTTGTTTTGCTTTCAAAGGAGGGCTTTCTACACTCACAGTGAGAGGAAATTGTGCTGCACGTTGAACTCCATACAGAGGCAGGTAGAGTATTCAACAAGGGTACTTTTTTTTCAAATTTTTACTATACTAAATCTAAAAGGTAGCATTTAAAGAAATTACTCAAGTAAGAGTATAAAATTATTCTACTCAAGCACCAAGTGACTAATCTACTTACTGTATTATATTTTACAAAATGGTGTCAAACTGAACAAAATATTTAAAGGTATTGCGGAGCATTTTCACAAATTTTATAAAACACCCGCACTCTCCATTTAAAAGAATGTATGTGAGAGCATGCATGAGCCCATTTCTCAATGTGCACGCTCTGTTTAAAAGCTGTTGTGTGCATCCCTCATACAAGTTTACTTTCCAAAAGAAGATTTGCATTTTTCCACTATGTCAGACTCACCACCGGTTAGTGAAAATGGGAACGAGCACGTAGGACGACCTTATGTAAACATATCACAAGAATGATTGACAGTTAGGAGGACCACTTATTTAGATGATCCACCCAGAAAAACAAAATCCTCCACTATACCTTTAAGTGATAGAATAAGCAATAACATAATTAAATATTCATGTGGAATTAAAACTAATCAAAATGCACTTTTTGAGTTAAAATGAATTATATCAATAGTAAGAGTAAGTAAGACTAGGTTGAATTACAGTTTATTGTATTTTTACTTAACCTCCAAATGACACGGCGGACTCAGCAGATGCAAAATAATGTTTTACTATTAAGCCTTGAGTACAAAAAAGAAAAAACTGTGTCTCTCGATGGTGCATTCTTGTTTACAACAGTAAACCAAAGTAGCCAGATGTTTTACCCAAGTAAGAATAGTGTTATTTTACCATATTTTTACTCAAGTAAAAGTAATAAGTACAATGCTTTAAAACTACTCCTTGAGGTTATTTTTTTAAGTTACTCAAGTAAATGTAACTAAGTAAATGTAACTAGTTACCACCCACCCTTCGGTCTAGAAACCTATTCCCTTTCATTTTCCAACATTTTGTCAAACTTTGATGGGTTTAGTGTAAGTTCATCTTCAGGCCACGACTCTGTGTTTTATAAAACTAGTTGTTGTTGTTTAAGCTGCAGATTTTCAAGGGATTTCTTTTCCAGCTCACACATTCAGGTCATTCTTTCCAAAACAGCTCAGGTTATGTCATGACTGGATAGAGACTGTTTTAAATATCACTCTTCTGACAGAATTTAGCTGGAGTTAGTTAGACCTGGACTTTGACTAGGCCATTTTAACACATGCATGAGCTGTGAGCTAACCAGGGGGAAAGTGAACACTTTTGTTTTGCTATCCTGGATTAAAATTCTCTGTGGCTACCAAAGCTGCATGGAAATTTGAGATATGATCACATTTTCCTTAAAAGAGATTCAAAAATATTTGCTTGTTCGTTTTAAATAACTGCAATTTATGTATGTGGTTAGGTTTTTGGGGAGAAAAAACAGTCAAGGGATAAATGCAATGACATATTAAACATTTTCAGATTCAGAATCCTGCTTTTTTCTTACTTCCTATTGATGGAAATAGAAAAAAAACATGACTAATATAACTGAGGCTGTATGTTGGTGTAATTGTTGCCGCAGTTGAAGCGAGAAGGTCCTTCAATCCCAGCTGGGGCCTTTCAACATGGAGTTTTAATGTTCCCTGGCTTCCTCCCACAGATAAAAATCAGAAATGTTGGTCAAATATGTGTGTCTGTATGTCTTTGAATTGCTCTTTGGTGGACTGGTGTCCTTTTAAGCCGGGCTTAAATTTTTTGCCCTTTTCGGGCTGACTTTCCAGTCGTGCAAACACTTTTCGATCGTCCCGACTTTCAGCCTGATCGTGCATCGTGTGGTATATGAGGGGCGATCAGCCTCTCACGACCACCCCCCAATCAGGAATCGTGAGGTCAAGAGAAAATCAAACATGTTTGATTTTCAGTCGGCCGTTGTGAGCAAATCGCTCAGTGGGCAAACAAGGATTCTTCTTCTTCTTCTTCATCTACATTTCAGAGGAAAACACAGAAGCATGGCGGGGGTGCGAGAGAAATGGAGTTCTTTCTGTAAAACTGACAGACCGTAGTAGCAACGTTTGCTCGGCCATGTCTTTTTCCAAATACGTCATCGCCTTTTCTTTACAGGGCTTTCAGCACAGAAAATAGCACAAATTGCCAAGGCAGCGTGTTTCACTCTGGTGAGCTTCACATTCTTCTTCTACTCGTTTGGCTTCCAGGATAGACGAGTCTAAGTAGCACCATCTCACTGCGGAGCTGAAACCGATTTGGTTTTTAAACATACAGTGTGAGCAGGTAGATCGCATCAGAGGGTTTTGTCATACAGTGTGAGCTGTAGCTGTGTGCAATTAAAAAAATCGCACAAAAATCGCACAAAAATCGCAAAAAAATCGCACAGCTTTAAAGGAAGAACGGGCTGTTGTTCAACCACCGATATAGATTGATCAGACACTGAATGAGACTGGTAAGCAATGGAAAGATGGAACATCAGTGTTGTCCTGTTGCATAAAACCTTCAAGAAAGACTGAAGATTAACTACTTAAACTAGTCAGTTTTATCATCTTCAAACTCCTAAACTCATTATTGTGGTTCTGGCTGTATGTTAAGGATCACAGGTCTGCTGGAAGATAACCTGTCCTCCTGTGGATCCCTACAGCTGCTCCAGAGTTACCGGCCTAACCTATAGTTTTAGAAAACCAATCATCCTTTATCTCAGTAATGGAAAGTGGAAATAATATATAAGAAAAAAAAATGGAATGTTTTGGGGTGTTACTTTGTGCCACATAAAATACATAAAATTTATAGTTTCAAAGGGACCAAAAGCTTAAAATCTCAAGAGCTATGAATACTTTTGGGAGGCTTCTAAAAGTAAAAGGTAGTTGTGATTGTGCATGCATGATTAGAGTCTAAAATGAGGAGGAACAACTGTGTTCAACCACGCAGGTTATAATGTAAAGCCAGGGGGCGTTTGAACAGCTTCTTTTGTGCTTTTTGTGTCAATAATAACCCAGTTTTGTGATGCACAAAGCATAATGAAAAGAAATGGTGGCAACAACCAAAATAATGTGATGCACATCAAATCACACACAAAACCCACATACCTGTCGTATTGTTCTCGATCTGAGTGTGGCACAAGGCTTGCTCCTTCTCTATTTCCAGAATTAGGTCACACATCGGACTCTGCGCTGAATACACCTGGGGACACAACATATCACATCATTTTGCATTTTCTGTTCAGTACTATAGAATTTAAGGCAGCAAGAGATCTTCAAATGATTTGCAAAACCCTAATTCATAATTTACATAATTAGCTCTATCTACCTCCCCATCTCTGTAAATGAAAAACAGCCCTGCAGCATAACGCCGCTAACACCATGTTTCACCATATTTATGGCATATGGTTTATGGGACCTCATATATATATATATACTATTTTTTTTGTGCACATTGACTTTTGCATTTACAAATGAAAGTGTACTAAATGTATTTCAACATTTTCAGATTTTTGCAGAGAAAGATTAATTTTAGTTCATCCTGATAAAATTCAATGAAGTGTGACAAAATTGTAAAAGAATTTAAGGGGTATGATTGCTTTTCGCAAGGCTTTTGTAAGTTTGATGATTAGACGCAATCTCTGAAGTTGACAAATTGTAAAATCTTTTCAAAAGAGAAAGCAATAGTCCAGTTACTTGATAAAAACGCAAGATACTGACTGGTTGCTTTGTTTAATAGCAGGATTACAGGAATTTAAGGAAGTTTTCCACGACATAATTTCCATAGATAAGAAAAACCCCACTGGCTTTTTTTTCTTGACAAGGAGAAATATTTGCATGTGTCTTTTATTAGATAAGACCAACACAAATTGACCCAGTTGGTGAGCTGGGCTGGTCTGTGTCCGTAGAGTATAATTATTTTTTCTAAAAAGCAAACCTGTCATTTTTCTGGGTTACTCCATGATACAATGATTGATTGTTTTAGCATCAAATACAGCTGGATCAGTCAAAATATGGGATATTTACGATTATTTTTAAAAAATAAGATTTTCGCTTCAGCTTTGCATGTCATTGTCCACATATTGATATATGAAGAGACGAAATAAGTAACTTTAAGTTTTTTTTTTAAACACCTCTTATCTACAAACTATAGGTAAATGATTGCATTGTTTTTTTATGCAGATCAAAGGGGTCAAAGCACAAATCCCTTCTGTATCTTTGAGATACTTTAGAGCATGAATACCTTTCCAAGGTGACTTCTTAATTGTTGGTGCTGTTCATTTTCTTGTGAGTAGTGACAGAGTAAAAGGCAGCTGCATACATATGCGTGCCACATTCTTTTTCCAAATTTTAACAGAAAAACATTCAAGGTCTGAAATTATTTTTTGCAGGGCACCTTGTTGCAAAACAATGTATTTGAGGCTGTCAGGGAAAAAGAGCTGCATACAAATCAATGCCATATTTTTCATATTTTTATTTAAAGATGTAAAGGCTGTACGTACTCGAATGAGCGGATTTCCCTATAGGGCTTTTTTCTATTTTGGGGTTTCGGTGTTCAGGGGGATTCATTCAAATGCACAAAACAGATTATTATTGTAAAGGTTTCAAAGATTGTGCATACTGTGCTCCATATAAGTGTTTTACATGATCCCAAAGATTTATTACTCCTACCTTGCTGGATGAGGTTTTTTTTCTTTTTGTCTTTGTGTTTTATTCAGACTGGTGCATAAGGTGACTCACTGTCTTAGGTGACAGTTACACATTTTCCTTCCTCCTGGGGTAAAGGAGTTTCTTTTCTTGTATGTCCTAGAGCTATAATTTGGTAATAGAGCATGCGGAAAGGTGATGGATCAGAGCTCCCTTTTAGTTGTGCAAGTTGTGAGGAGGAAGAGGAGGAGGATCTCACCTTTAAAAATACCCTGCTTTAATTTATTTATATCCAAGGAGATGAAACACTCTTTTTGCGCACAAATCTGTTACTCACAGAGATAAGACCCCCTAATGAATTCCAGCATGATTCATAAAACTTGTAAAACACACAGCTCAGTGGATGGAAGGCATGAAAGATCAGAGGAGAGAGACAAAGAAGGCTGTAACCATGGTGTCCGGCTTGGTGATTTTTTCTGTCACCATCCCTGGTGATAAAACAAAAACTAAAATACACACCTCCCTAAAGGTTGTTGCCAAAATCCACAGAAAATAGAGCACTTTGTGACAAATTAGAAGTAAAAATAGATGTACTAAGATAAAATATAAAATATTTTATCCTATAAACAGATGATAAAATATGGTAAATTCGTCATTTCTCGGATACACGTGGATCAGTGCGTAAATTCAGATGATCCCGGGAGCAGTTTGGTGCGTCCTGCCTCCAACCACACTTTGGAGGACATCACAGACAGCTGATTAGTTAGGATTTACAACTACAACATTTACAAGGTCAGGCTGACATCGCCCAAATTAGCCAGCCAATGGAAGCGCACTTTAAAACTGTAAAACCAGCGAAAAGTTTAAGCCATGAGAAAACTCAGGGAGGCAAATACTCACAGGTTCCAGCAACATGCAGGGCAAAAATAGGCAAATACCTCTGGAGAACATAATCCTCTAAATCAACAGGAGGATTAAGGGTTAGGATGTTTAAAAAACTGATGTGAAAAGAGGTCTTCAGAAAGCAGCGATGATCTCAGGCAGGTCTGCTGCGCTGACTCTGTGCGCCCTGCGCTCCGGATGGAGAGAGCAGCTCCGCGCCAGAAGTCCTCCTCCTCCCACACCTCCTTTCCTCCTCCTCCTCTCCCCCCACCCAGGCTTTACCTTCATCGGTCCTCAGTCAGCCTAGATCATCAATTAATAACGGTGCGCAAAAAATAGAAAAAATAACTAGAAACAAATTTAAAGACCGACGTGTCACGTCTTTTTTAAAAGAAGATACATAGTGTAAAAATACTTAGATTACAATAAAGGCAATAAAGTACTATTTTGGATTTAAGTGGTCCTGTTTTTTGGGTTTCTTTCACGTTAACTGCAAAAGTTCGTGGATTCCGATGTTTAATTGCTATTTCATCTAATTCAATTTAAATATGCAACAGTTTGGTTATTTCTTTTTAGGCAGAGTACACATTTTTAATTCAATTTAATTCAGTTTATTTCTATAGCGCCAATTCACAACACATGTCATCTCAAGGCACTTTACAGTTCAACCAGATCATACAGTCAATTGATTCATAGTTTTCTATCTAAGGAAAACCAGTTGATTGAATAAACTCATTGACTCAGGCAATCCCTTACACTAAGCATGCTTGTAGCGACAGTGGAGAGGAAAACCTCCCTTTAAACAGGAAGAAACCTCCAGCAGAACCAGGCTCAGTGTGAGCCATCTGCCGAGGCCGACTGGGGTTCAAGGAGAAAGAAGCAGAGATTCAAAAAGCAGCTGTAAAAAGGCGGCCCCATCCAGGAAAAATAGCATAAATGGAACCCTAGACTGTCATTGCCTTAACACTGTCAGTAATGAACCCCCTTTGGCAGGTGGTAAAAATAAGCCTTTCTAAGAAAAAAAAAGGTTTGTTTTCTTCTCTACCAGCGTCACCCTGTCTGATGCATACACTGGTTAAGGAGACTGATGTGAACTCTTTAACAGGAAAATATGCGTCATCATAAGCAAAGCAACAGCATGGATATGGGTCTCCATGATTAGAATTTCTACAAAACCAGCTCCTCACTGCAATCACAGCAAGGTAAACTGTGAGCTACAATCTTATTTTTCTAAAAAAAAAAAAAAAAAAAAAAAAAAACAAAAAAAAAAAATCTGTGCTTTTTGGTAGAGGAACGGCATTGTGTTCTATGCACAGCCTGCTTCTCTGTAACGGCGCAGAAAGATAATACTTTTAAATAAATTAAGGATTTTAACAAAGCCTAAAGTAATGGAGCGATTGCTTATTTGATTGCATGTTGCAGTCCCTTCAAAATAACAGCACACATAAACCTTGTTCATACAACTCTTTATTTGGGAAAAAGTGCTAAAATGTAATTTTGGGGGATCTTAATCAATAAATAATTCATTAAATGGCCATAAATTTTTCTGTTTCACACTCTAGTGCCACAAAACTCACAGTACAAACAAACTATCTCCTCCTGATCAATTTACAATTACATTGAGAAATAAGCACAAATATAATTGTAGGGGATTTTTAAAAAATAAATAAGTAGTAAATTGCCCAATAACTACTTTATTACCCACTGTAGTGCCACCAAACTCACAGTACAAATAAACCATCTCCTTTTGACTTTCTGTTAAAGTTTAAAGTCGAGCATCAAAGGAACTTTTCCTCCATCATCGGCTTCATCAAGGAGAAAAGACTCTTTTATAAAAATCTGCTGTTTGCTGAATCCTTAAAATCAGAGTTACTCTATATAATTGTTCATTTTTAATTTTCCTTCTTCACAATTTACTCAATAAAAGTTGTTTTTTGTTCTAGGTTGTTGCCATTTTTTTTTAAATGCACTGAAATGTTGCTGTTGTGATGGAAAGCCAACCTGTCCAAGGTAAGCAATGAGTCACGTCTTTAATTTTTCCTTCCTAAGGAGACCCTGAACTAAATGAACTGATAACAGAAAATGTATGGATGACAGTAAAAGGCTTTGATAGCTTAGATGGCTTGACAGAAAGGAATTGGATTTACATTTGTCTTTTTAATCATAGTTGTCTTTAAATTTTAGCCTTCTTTTAACAACTGTATATTGTAATTTTATATCCAATTATATTTTTTTTATATTTCAAAA
>NW_015151119.1:466026-467616 GCF_000732505.1 Cyprinodon variegatus
CCCCCAACATATTGTTACTGTCAAGGTCTGTGTAGTTTGGTGGAGGACCCAAATGCAGAGCTAAAGAGGTAGAGAGGATTTAACGACAAAGTAAAAATACAGAATCCATAATCCAGAACCGATCGACAAGAAACTAATGAAGAAAAAACTAGGAGATGATAGGGAGGAATAATCCTAAGGAATGACTTCCAGCAAAGAGTAACTGATCAGGAGGTGTATATATGGGAGACAGAAACAACAGGAGGCCTAATTAGCAATAGGGAGGAGGTGTAGATAGAAGCAACTAGGAGCTAAGGGTAAAGGAAAGTACACCAAGGGGGCAACAAATAGTAACCAGGGGAAACAGCATGATCTAAAGTTAACTAGTAAGAACTCACATGAGGCTAGAGGAGAGAATAGAGCGATGAGTAAAACATGAGGAATGACCAGAGGGGAAAAGTACAAGATAAGATGAGAGACTGGAAATATCCAAAACCAACTATAACTAACTGAAACTAGACCAGGGAACAAACAAACCAATAATGTAGGAAAGAGATAACCAGGAACAGAGCAAAACTAAGAATACTAAAAAAAAAAAAGGTCTAAATCTACACAACAACACAGGGAAAAAAAGCATACTTGAAAATCCAAACATAAAAACTTAAACAGGAACAAAAGGTCCAGAATGCACAATCATAACAGTAACTTCCACCTATTGTTAATACCTTATTTAAATATTCCTGGATGCAGATGGTGATCCTGATCTTTAGCTAAATGTAATGGAAATTCCTTGGACATTTGTGCCTTTCGTAAAAATTTTTATTAAAATCCATTCAAGTTATCCTGTACATACACATACAGACAAACACAAAAACACATAAACTCTCCTAAAAACATAACCTCCTTGGCATAGATCATAAAAAAACATCTAAGTAATCAGATAGAGATGACTCAGAAAAGCTCAGAATTAATAAAGGGATTACTTATTGGAGCTAATTACTTTGTAAACTGCTGGTCTAAACGCCCATTGGAGACACAAAGAAGCTCATTCAAAAAGGAGAAGCTGACCTGCAAGCTGCAACCTCTCTAAGGGTAATTATGAAGATGCATCAGACTCATCAAGCTGAGGCTACAAGCAGGGAGTAAATCACATTCACAGCAGGAAAACCAAAAGTAAACCTAACTGGGAAGTGTTTGCTCATAATTTCTGCTAAGTGGAGCCATAAATCTTCTCCCACACCCCTAAAAGTCAAAACACAATGAAGAGCATAGTCCTATTACTGGAAATGTCCAAAATAAAAAATGTTCTAGAAAGAGCCACCTTTTTGTTTATGTGCATCACAAAGGATTATAGTTGATATTTATTCACATTTTGTCACCTTGTAAGCACTAAATTTTAATATGTTTTTCTGGGATTTTATGTTTAGATGTTAAAATGAAACATAATGTGTTTTTTATTCTTTCTGGAGCCCCCAAATAACAGAATGCATGACCAATTTCCTTGAGAGGTTACTTTAATGGTGGATAGAGCTAATCTAAGTGTAACATAATGTCAGTATAATTCCAGCCATTTGGTGAAAGCTTTAGTACTCTGTTGGAAAACATCAGAAA
>NW_015151119.1:467679-474605 GCF_000732505.1 Cyprinodon variegatus
TATATATATATATATATATATATATATATATACTAGCTTTCAACATTCATGTTTATTCCATAATCTGAGAGAACAACCATCCATCTAAAATGATCAAATCTGTTCTCTGTAGAGGTTTGGTAAATAAATATAAATTAAAAGCCATTTTTGAATGTGGAAAAATCCATACAAGGGGACACATTGAATAAAGTGCAATAATAAGCTCCCAGGGTGTATTAGTTTGTTGATGAGGGGGAAAATTAGTCATAGTTGATGGAAGAGGGATGAGGCTAAATAGAGGGCAATCCTGGAAAACAGGCCGTCCAGGGTGGAGGTTCACCTCCTGCAGGACGAGACTAAAACTACAAGATAATCGTTCATGTTAAAGCACATTTGCAATGCCTCAGTCAAAGTCTGCACATAAATCAAAAATAAAAAACAGTTTGAGCTGGTTTGAAAGGTAAAATGATAATTCCAACTGTAAACGTGTAAAGCTGGCCCCATGGACTGAAAGGGAACGTTATTTAAGCTGGAAGTGCTCCTATAAATAGTTGAGAAAGAATGGGAGCAAATACCAATAAGTGACAAAACCTTCAGGGTTTTCAGTCCAGTAAGTGTTTATAATTTGATAAATTGTGAAAAGATTCAAGGGGTTGGAATGTTTTTGGATTATTCTGTGTTTATCTTGTGAAGACTCTTTTTTTTGCTTTTTTCTGCTGGATGAAAGTCAATATTGTTTGTTCCTCTCATCCATTGTCTGAAGCAAAAACTTAAAAGAACAAAAAGCAGGCAGACCAATGCAAGCATGACATATTTCAGTTTTCAAATATCTGCTTATAAGCAGAGAAATTTATTAATTTAGTGGAGAATTTAGGGTTATGACTTTCTGCATTAAGTCTTCTGGGGCTTGTTTTGGTTTAGAAATTAGATGCTTTTTTTCATCATTCATCATTTTTTAATCTGCATTTGGCCCCAATATTTTGCCCAGTCTAGTCAGAATTCTTCTGTAAATCCAATGCATTCCTACATATTATATTTCACAGCTGTTTTTCAATCAGATAACTTGCTGGCTTGTCTGCCGCCATCATTTTTTTTCTCTCTGTTTGATGCAGTCTTGCAGCAGTAAACTTGCACATTCCTTATTGAAAAGCCCTCCAACAATGGGCAAGCTGACGTCATTGATTTAAATGCCATTCAGTGAGCTGTCAAGGACAGATGTTACGAAGATGAAGGAACACCTGAATCGCAGAAAGACGTTATGAAATGACAAAAGAAACGTTGCACTAAATAAAACTAGTTAATGATAAGAGGTTTGTTTCTTTAGTTCCTCTGGACATTATGAAAATTTGTGAAATCAAAGATATCCATAAAGATATGCTCCTATTTCCATGGACCTGATAACTAAAAACACAACATTCTGTTACTTTATCAGCCTCAGTGACTTTTTTTTTCTTTAAGCAGATGTGAAAACATGGTTGCATACAGATGAGCTAGAAAGATACTCAAAAATTGGGATATTTGTGTAGTCTCTAAACATATTTGAATTAACTGGTCTAATATCAATGCTAACAATGCTAAAAGAAAATCATATATCTAATAAAAACTGGAAAATCCCTTTCAAATCTTTTTTTAAATTGAGATGCTTATAATACCATCACCTTTGAATGACTATGACCTGGATGACTGAGAACCTTCATCAGCAATACCATCACCTGTTTAAATCTTTCTGTAGCTGCTTATAACTCCTAGAAACGATTTTAAGAGCTTTTCAAACACAGAAATACCAACTGTGAAGCATGAAAGTGAAAGCATGCTGTTTTGGGGAAGCTTTGCTCTAGTGTGGCCGAGCAATCATGGACTCCACTGCTTAGGAGAAGAATCCGAGAGCCATTTCTGAATAATTTTAAGCTCAAGCAGAACTGGACCCCGCGACATAACAACGACCAGATCTGAATCTTATCAAGATGCTGCTGTCATGATTCTGCTCTTTGTGGACTTCTGTTGAAGTTTCTTTTTTAAGTTCTCAGTTTCACATTAATTTATGTTATTCTGTGTTTTCTTGATCATTGGTTTCTTTTATATTTTGTGTTATATTTAAGCAGTGTTTTATTTTTTAAGTTACTCTGTCGCCCTCCTTATGCTGGTCTCCTTTCCCTTAGCTCCTTCTAGTTACTTCTGGCTACACCTGCACCTGCATTGTTTTGGTCTCCAATATCTACACTTCTTATTCAGTTACTCCTTGCTGTTTCCTCGTCATTCTTTTGTTTAATTCCCCCCTAATGTCTCCCAGCTTTTTGGTTCTTGGGTTTTGTGTCTATCAGTTCTGGACTTTTGTATTTTTACTTTTTCATTATTAAACGTTGCATGCAGTCATCCCTGCCTGTTCGACTCTGCATTTTGGGTCCTCTAAAAACCTGTCCGGGGCAACTTGAAACTGGCTGAGCATAAAAGACTGATCAGCTTTAAGATTGCTGTATGAGATGGGAAGAAATGCATTTCATTTTTTAGTTATTTTGGCCAAACAGGGTAAAACAAGCCTTTTATAGCTTATTTCTCAAATAAAAAGTTTAAACAACTGTTACTCTTAGTTTATTATGTTTAATTAAAAAAGCAGAACCAATTATTGCTGTTTTGTGTTTTTTTTTTTTTTTTCAGAGCTGAACATTTCATGGGCTTCTGATATTTGGGTAAAACAGGTGTGTGGTTAGAGCCAGATGATGCATTTGCAAAGATAGACAGACTTCTGCTCAGCAAACAAAGAGAAGCACAGAACAGGGGGAAGACAGATACTTCCCTCCATGATTAACAATGACACTGCACTGGTCACTGCTAGTGTGCCTGAATTAAAAGCAATCAGACGATTAGCAGCTTTAGAGCAAACAGCATCTGATTTCGGGACCTGTCAAAAATCAAAGCCCCAAAGTGTTCTGAAATTATTAAAATTATAGTGATGTGAGACACAGCTAAAGGTTATTAAATCAATCTGTTATCTAGTTTTTAAAGTCAACCAACGTCATCTGCATGGTGCACACTCTTAAGGTTTCTTTATATTTAAAGTAAAATTTTAAAATTAAAGTTTTAACATCTTTAACTTTTTTATTAAAATAAAATAAAAATAAGATACTGTATGGCCTCACAGTGCTTTTGTAATGCATGTATGGTAAACAGCAGGATTTTAATCATGCAATTGAGGTGAAAACAAATTGGATGGAATCAGCAGGGATTTGCCAAGAAACACAAAGACAGAAGTTAATCAATCAAGCTAAATGTCAAACATTGCAAACTGTGTTGACATTTGGGAGAATGTTGGCAAAACATGCATAGATTCCCTAAATAAATGACTAAAAAGGGTTTAAATAATTGTTAATCAAGATGGATATTGGGTCTCTACTAATAATATATTTATTGAAAATAAAACCTTAAACATATTAGACATTGCTCATAATAGTAAAAAAAAGAAAAAAAAAAACATAATGAGGGGTCTGTAATGATCCTACTTCTATGAAGATTTTTTTTTAAATTAAGGGAGTGTTGTTATCATCCCAAGGCTCTATATATTTTTTGAAAATATTAGAGTAAGTGGAAATGTGGAGTTCAGTTCAGCCCACATCAAGGTGATTTTTTCATTTTTTAACAATGAATCATCTGAACATGCAGGTGAGCAATAATTCTTATATTTTTTTTTCTTCTAACACTTTTGTCCTGAAGCAAACAGTCAAGATGGTGTATTTTCTGTCATTTAATTAAGCTATGAGTAAAGCTGTTATATCAACTTATATACTTCCGGAACATGCAAAGACAGACATATGGACAGACAGACAGACACCATTATAACTGTTAGTTCTGCTGTTTTTTTTTCTTCTTCCTTTTGTGTTGGTATGCATCTGTGTGGCCTGCTCCTACCTTGAAAGGTAATTGGATCAACCTGTAACTCGATTGGCTGCTGGATACATAAGGGGGCTGTGGTGCCAGTGGAATATTGCTCACTGAGTGGTAGACAGAACAATTCTGACTCCAACTGCAGTCTTTCATCTTTAAACTCATCTAGTGATGGCGAGAAAAAGCTTCATGGAGCACTGAAGCTTCCCATCCGATTGGTTTGCTCATGTGCTGATGCTTCAAGGTGCTTCATTTGCTGTATTATGTCATCAAGTGGATAATAAATGTAAAACGTGCAGTGGGATTATAATGGCACTATGGCTTTGTTGTCTGAAGCATTTAATGAATTCATCAGTGATGTTTGTGGTGCTTATACATTCCCGTACACCTACAGTTTCTGTTGAACTCTGGATTCAACTGTTGTTCCCTTCTTTCCAAGCCCCCTCACTGTCCAACCCTCAAGAAGCAAAGCTCAACAGAACCGCCTAAGCTACCAGCCAAAGCCTGTCCATCCTCCAACCTGCCAGCAACGTCAGCCCCAACTAGTATTTCACACATCAGCAAGGTACTACTCAATAAGACCACAGACATCTTTCCCCCTCCTTGATTTTTTCCCAAGCCATCTGAAGTTTTCCTTTATATTTCAATGTAATGGATGTTGTTGTACAGAATAAACTTGATAGCCCTGATTAACCTCAACACTCTCAGATCAATATTGGATACAAGATACTGAATCTAATGGGTATGAAAGGCTTTGAGATTCTGGTCGAATTTACATTGAATATATAACACAGATAGGAACCTTCAATGTTCTGATTTTTCTGTTTTTTGCTCTCACTCTGCCCAGATAGACCTCTCTGAACACAGGAAGTGTCGGCATCCAAGGCAAAATACTTTTTCTGCAGTTCTGTATATATGATTGTTCAGTCTTCTAAACACAGTTGTTCCCTCAGAGGTCCTGGTCACTCTGGAGACAGTCTCTGCTGGTGCTGCTGCATTCAGGGGCGCCGTATGGGGGGAAAGGTTAGGCAGATTCTAAGGGCCCTTGACTGAGGGGTGCCCCAAAAGAAAAAAAAAAAGATTAGCACTGGTATATTTTTAAAATATAGAAAGAAAATCCAGCAGTAAAATAAATAATCTTCATGTTCTCCCTCATTTTTAGCTGTAATGAGTGAAACAAAGCATGAATATATTGAATCTAGAATACCTTTTTATACTGTTAAGATATATATTATACCATAAATACATTATATTATATGTGATATT
The DNA here is from genome assembly GCF_000732505.1 of Cyprinodon variegatus. NCBI lineage: Eukaryota > Metazoa > Chordata > Actinopteri > Cyprinodontiformes > Cyprinodontidae > Cyprinodon > Cyprinodon variegatus. The sequence continues at coordinate 472,804 of NW_015151119.1, forward strand.
ATAAAATTCTATACCATTAAAAGACATCTATAAATCTTGATAATTGTCATGAGCAGCCTGTAGCAGCCGCACCAGTTATACATGTTTTGTCATTAAACAATTCTCAGTTCTCAGGGCCAGCATAAAAAATAACCTGTCCTTTAATAAAGTTATAGTGAAACCTAATAGGTACATTTAACTTTTTCAAGTTGTAATATTTTTTTTCGTAGAAATTTTAAAATAAATGTTAAATTGAAATTAGTGCATTTTATAGCAGCTTTAAATCTTGCATACATTTTTATTTGGAGAGGGAGGTGCAATATCAATGTGTTTCATGGGCCCCCAAATTCCTGGTGGCGCCCCTGGGTGCAGGACAACTGACTCTGTTGTTAAAATATTGTAGATGCAGCTGCTGTAGGTTTAGGGTCAAGCTTATTTTTTGATTATTTTATCTTTTCTTTTCATTTTTATTTCTCATGCTCTGCATGTATTTTTATTTAGCACCTACCTGTTTTACTATGTAGCATTTTGGGATTTGTTTAAATATAAAGTGCATTACAAGTCCTAAATATAGTTATTCACTTTCTTTAATTTATAAATCAAAGTTTTTACAATTCACATCAATCATCGCTAAACTAAGAAGGGTTTTTCTTCGTAAAGACAATGCCAATACTATCTATATACATCAGTGGGATTCAGTTTTTTAGCCTAATTTATTTACTCAACACACACTTCAAAGCTCTGCTTAAGCGTCAGCCGAGTACATTTTAAGATATTTTTTTACACACTCATATCCTGCTAATTATCTTTTTATTTTGTGTTTTAATCTGAATTTAGCTAAAGGAAAACTTCCAAAACAAACCTTCATAGAGAGGAGAAACTTAATTGACGAATTTTTGCTGCCACCTGCTGGTGAAATGTAAAGCTTTACGTCTATTGGCTAAGCGGACGTGACGTCACCAACCAAACACGGAAATGAACCTGACCGCCTTTGTTTCGTTTTCTGTTTAAAGCAGGTATATGTGACTTATTTTATTCTTTGTTATTAGATAAGGGTTTGTCTTTATTTCTTTTTTGTTGTATGTTATGTTATATTATTTAATACAACAATTTGAAACCAGACTTTTAACACAGGCAGCTTCTGTCTTTCCGTTATTTTGCAGTTTGTTGTAAACTGTTCTGTTTTGAAGCTTTCAGCTATGGGTGATTTCTCTGTAAACCCTCTGGTTTGGCTCGGTGTGGGCTCCAGCTTTGCCTGCTCCGGTTTATTTTATCATCTATATCAGGAAAAAAAGAAGGAGTTGAAAAAGCTCAAGGCAAGTTAAGCTATGTTATGAATCTGAAACACATCAGTTATTTGCTTCATGTTGATTAATGCTGTTTTTACCATTTGTTTCAGGAAATCCCAATTTTCCAACCTGATGATTATTTAATCAAAGTGCTGAACGCATCCCCGTACAAGCGACTTCAGTATGTTGCTGTTGAAGGTAGAAGCTTTACTATATGATGTATGTTTTCTTATTTAAAGTTAGATCCAAGGCTTTTAGCTGTCTTTCTGTCTGTGAAGGTGTTGTTCAGGCTGACGGGGAGCCCCTGCCAAGCAAGTTTGTCCCTCGGTGTCATGGTGTGATCCAGAAGGTTGTTGAGGAGGAGCACTGGAAATACTGGAACTATGTCACCAGGACTTGGTAATTCCAATTAGCGATAAACTAATACACTGAACCGCCCATATTTCTGCCCGATATTCTTCTTGTATTGGTAGACCTATGCATACATTGGACAAATTATTAGTGGAGTGGCTCCCAAACAGTGGAGCAGGGCAA
>NW_015151119.1:475626-476670 GCF_000732505.1 Cyprinodon variegatus
CAAGCAAGTTTGTCCCTCGGTGTCATGGTGTGATCCAGAAGGTTGTTGAGGAGGAGCACTGGAAATACTGGAACTATGTCACCAGGACTTGGTAATTCCAATTAGCGATAAACTAATACACTGAACCGCCCATATTTCTGCCCGATATTCTTCTTGTATTGGTAGACCTATGCATACATTGGACAAATTATTAGTGGAGTGGCTCCCAAACAGTGGAGCAGGGCAATTGAAGGAGAGGTGGTAAATTTGATTGTTTATTTTAGTTAATTTCTTTATTGATAAATTTGTTAAAGTCATTTGCACATGAGAATAAACAGCTAAACTTAAAATAATTGTACTTTAAAGGTGGTAGTTTTAGCCATTTAAAGTAGATTGTAGTTTATTTTTATGCAACATTTCATTTGACTTTCTTTGTTTGAATGATTGGGCAGGGAAAAGGGTTGGTGGGGGTCCAGCACAAAAATTTGGGGGGCGTTTACCAGCAAATCAAATACATTGCTGCTCCCTCTATTTGCAAGCCATTGTTACACTGAAAAAAAAAAATACTGTCGTTTTTGGCATTTACTTAATCATATTTAGTTACTTTAACACAATTGTTTCTATTAGCAGGGTAGGACATAAAACAATTGTGTTAAAGTAACTAAATATGATCAAGTAAATGCCAGAAATTCAGTTTATTTCTATAGCGCCAATTCACAACACATGTCATCTGGAGGCATTTTACAGTTCACCAGATCATAGTGATATTGATTCAGAATTTTCTTTCTAGGGAAAACCAGTTGATTGCATCGACTCATTGATTTGAATGCAATCCCTCACACTAAGCATGCAAAAACAGTTGCTTAAGTTAACAGTTGTTTAAGTTTCAAGTGGTGTGAAGTTTGATATCTTTGTGGCATTTCTATAATGTAAATGGAGGGAGTGAGAAAAATAGTGGTTCTATGAATGATCTGTTAAGACTGATATAAAAATAATCGGCCTCTGCCTTAAAAGAAAAAAAACTATCGGTTGATCTCTAATTCCAATCTCATTTAAAACACAAAA
>NW_015151120.1:0-16908 GCF_000732505.1 Cyprinodon variegatus
CATAAACGGCTCATTCTGACGAAGGAAGCTGATGTGATCATGCAAAAAAGTTTTTTATTCTCTTTGAATTGACTTCTCTGTTACTGTTAGATTAGCTAAACTTAAAGCATATGATGTATAACTTATGATGCACATACGTTATATTATGCACATAAGGTTATTATTTGCTGAGATATTACTTTGTGAATTATAAATTTTTTTCCTATTTATTGATCCTGACCATTTCTGGAGTTATAGTTTTTATGATCTATATTGACTATACATGTCTTAAAATATAATGACATATGCAATAGCAAATATTTACAGTATATGTGATTATACTGTAATAATACATTATATTGTAATGATACATTATTTTAATGATATATATATTATATATCGTATAATGACGTTACAGTAGCCTCTCCAAGCATACATCATGCTAAGGGGAGTGAATCTTCACTAATGCAGAAATAGAGTTTGCATTTGGTAGTTAGACATTAGAAAACATTGTTTAGCTGCCTGGTATAGCCAGTATTCACACTTTTTATCATAGTATGAAGAAAATGAAAATATACTGTTTTATTATAACAATAGATTTGATCAGATATTTGTACATTTAACACAATATAGTTTAACGAGAGCTTCTGTAAATAGCAAATCATGATCTTTTTATTGTTAAATAGTTATTGCATGGTATTTAGATGCACAAATTACATAATGTAACAGGTATATAGGAGATATGTTTAATAATGTGTGAGATTTAAAAAAAAAAATTACAATCTGGATTGGTGGAGCTCTGACTGCATGCAGGTCAAATAGAGATTTGCAAGCATTAAAATTTTTTTAAGAACTTTTTTGAAACCCTTTTCTATTAAAAGACTAAAGACAAAGCCATTAAATAGAAAAGTAAATATATTTTCAACATAACAGGGTAAATCTAATTTTTTATTCACTTTTTGAACCGTACATTTTTTATGTTTTGTCCTTCACTGATGTGGCCCTAATGACCTCTCACAACCTCTAACAATTATTTTACCATTTCCTTTTAAAAACACTTAATTATTTGTTTCCTTTAGTTTCATTGCCTCAATTTGTTGCTTTACCACAATTTACCTGGTTTATCTCAAGTAAAGTGCATTGAATTAATCATGTGAAAAACAGGTCAAGGTTTGAGAATAGAAAAAATAACTGCATAAAACACTGAAGACACACAGTGATAAAATGTATGTAAGGTAGAAATGGTTAATAATTTATAAAACTGTGTGCAAAAACATTTCTTTGCTATGAATCTCAATCATGCTGATATTGCACATGTTTTTCCACAGCCATCTTCAGTCTTGGATAGATGCAGACCATCCATCACATGGACAGCTACATTATAAACACTGTTTGAATTCCATGTTAACAGATGTAAAGAAGCAGAAGCTAAGTTTTGGCAAACATGATCTACAACTGGATCAGCAATGATACAGAAAGAAAATTCAGCTCTCATTTGAAGAACTGAAATAAAAAACGCACTAAGAGATATTATTGAGGTGAATATAGAGATTGAAGAATAGTTTGTAATATAAAGGGAGGACATTTGTTTCAGGGCTCCAAATGCTCTTTAAAGTGTGGATGTACATTAACACAATTTTAAGTCATAATTTGATACCAAGAGATATATCTCATTTATTTATTTATTTTTAATAAAAAATGCAGAGCCTGTAAATTAATAAAAAACAGCCTTCAACATAACTGATAAGGATAAAGCTTTCATGTCAAATGGATGAAAGAGAGCTCATCTAGTTTGTCACGGTAAAAGCTGAGCCTATAGCTAATTCTAGGAGAGAAACAGGATTCAATCCTAAAAAACAGAGCCAACTCTATCATCTATGATCAAAGGTGTCAATAGCAGCAAAACAGCTGATATTTCTCTCCAGGATGGAGTCACAGCTAAGCAGGTAAAGACCAGATTAACGTACTATGGTGGAGAAAAAGCAGGGAGATCATAAAATTAGAGATTGAACTAACAAATACTGAAGAATGGGAGAACAGATATAGCACAAAGCAGAACGATGAAAAGTAGTTCCCATGTCATCCAGCAGCAACGTGAGATCTCTGATTTAATTTGGATCTAACTTGAAGCCAATGAAGACAAGCTAAGATAGGAGAAATATATCTCTTTTTAATGTATCAGAACTCTAGTTGCAGCATTTTGGATTAGCTGAAACTTTAAAATATGTTTTGTAGATTTCCTGATAACAACAAACAACAGTCCAGCCTTGAAGTAAGAAGTGCATCGACTAGTTTCTCAGCATCAATCCTAGACAAGACATTTCTAATTTTTGCAATATTCTGCAAATGACGAGTACTGATAAAAAATAAAAAAACAACACCAAGGTTTTTAACATTATCTTTTACCTCAACTCATATAATACATTAACCACTCATATAATAGATTAACCAGTTACACAAACCAATCTAAAAGAACAACTTATTTTTGCTCCCATTTCTTCTCTCTGTTGAAGTTTATGTAGAAAAATATTCCCCCTCATTTGACCGCTCAATTGCAAAACAATAATCTCTGTGATCACTCTCCATGTTTGTGTCTCTGTCGCTCCAAGTGTCACTATCAATCCATCTGTGGATTACAGTCGAGAACACACACACTAACACCACACACATGGAGGACCAGTGTGTGGAGGACTTCCATTTCTATGGCCTAACAGAGACCCTTACCCTGACCCCAGCCATTAACAATACATACCTAACTTGAAGCATAACCTGAACACAACTCACACTTAATCCCTGAATTTAACCACAAACACAAGAAGAAAACCTTTTCTGTTGTGATTAGTTTTCCTTGCAGTCTTGAGCCCCGAACTGTAATGATGAGACTCAAACATGTCTAATTGTTCTGCTAGGATGAGGACGTATCTCTGTAAAGTCTTTTAATGTTATGGATTCATATTTAGCAGAACACAGGCCAACTGTATACAATTACCAATTGTTTTCTACCTTTTATCCATTGCAATTCACAGGCTCACATATGGAATCCAACCAAGAACATGTAGAGGGCTTCTAGTGCTTTTAGAGTAAATCAATTTACATAAAATGTTTTGCAGCCCTCCATCAACTTTGCTGTTTATATAGGCTCACAAGCTCCACACACTAGAATAAGAAAAATGAATGTTTATGCAGTGGCTGTGCATACTGTGGCCTAGATTACACAAATCACTGTTACTTTGACACCATTTCATCACGTTCATCTCCAATTTTTCATACTGCTAAATCCCACTAACACTTCTGGTAAACAGAAAGAACTTCAGGTCTTGCTCAAAATTCAAACAGGTTTTCTTAAGCGGCTTTTTTCTGTTGTCTATTTAAGTGGTTCAGGCTTTAAAACAAGACATAGTAAATTTTAAGATAAAAAAACAACAACAGCTGTTTATGTTTTTATGAACCCAGTAAATCAATTCAATTAAATCTAAAAAATACATTTTTGACCCTAAAGAGAAACTTTCATTTGTTCTCAGAAATATAAAGTTTCCGGCAAGAGAGAGCTAAGTGATATCTTTCCCATGGCTTCAATTCTCATTTAATTCTTCTAGACTTCATGACAATGTGACAATCTTGGGTTGAAAGCAAAACTCATTTTATCCCCCCATCTCTGCATTTTGGTCCTCTTCAAACTTCCACAAAGCTAATTATTAGGCAAAAAAAAAAAAATAATAATAAAAAAAAAAACCTCTGGGATTTTGGTTCTGTGTTAGCCTGTGCATCATCTTGGAATTTGTCACTCTTGTCTCCACATTGAGTTAATTTCTTTTGCACATTATTTTAAATGTTTTTGTTTTCTGTGTGCTTTACAGTATCTAGTTACAGTGTTCTACTGTTTTTCTACTGTCAAGTGATGTTCTAAACCAAGGTGCAAAGATATGCTTAGAAGCAGCATGGTGAATTGAAACATTGAATGAAGAAAATTACAAAACAGAAACAGGCATAATTAAGACAGCAATATGACAAATAAACAAATGACAAAACAATGACAAAAAAAACAACAAAAACTGAGGGCTTAAATAGAGCAAAAAACAGGTACAGGCTATAGGCTAAACAATGAGAAGCATGTTAATGGGATTTACTAAATAACTGGGGGCAATTAACAGAGGCAAAAATGGGAAAACACAAGTAAGAACTTGTCCAATAAAATTATAGCATGGTTAGATAGCAACAATGAGAAGTACACAAAAAATAACATGAAATATTTGGCAACAGTGAACATAAGAAAATTAACCAATATTAGGATATGTTTCTAATGTTCACTGTTGCAAAATATTTTTAGGTCCAAATAACAAAAACAACAGAATATTGCAAAAACTGTCAAACTAATTAAATAACGAGAGTCCCGGAAAGCCCTGAATCCAAAATGAAAATCATAATGTATAACCAAGAGATTAGATTTCACTTTGTGTTCTGTTTACTTCATGTATTTTAGTTGCTCCTATTTCTGTCTCTTGGTTAACTTTTAGTTTAAACATGGATTAAATCAGGTTTTGATCTGATATGGTTCTTATTTATTAATGGTTCCTTTGCTTCCCTTGTTCTCTGTTCTGTCAGCCATATTATATCCTGTTTCCTCTATTCATCTTCAGTTACTTCCTTTGTGTCACAGATGCACCCTGTTACTAATCAACCACCTGCTCCTCGTTGAGTATTCACCTTTTCGTCGTAAATCTCTCCCAACTGATCAGCTTTACTCTTTCATCTACTTTCCTACTGTTTCTTTCACCATTTAGGTTTTTCACTTCACTCCTCTGACATCAGCAGGCTGGCATTAGTAAGTTTATTTCATTATCTTCTGTGTGTGCATTTTATATAATTTTGTCTTTCACTTGCATATTTCATACATTCCCTCTCTGTATTTGTATATATATCAGATCAGTCTGGTTAGAAATCCCTTTATGTAGGTTACAGTAGACACTTGCAGATACTCAAATAACAAACAAACTAACTAAAAAGGTGACATTATATGCTAAATGTTTGAAAATATTGCAAAAATAAAATAAAACTAATCCACAGGCGGCACCAAGAGGAATTAGTGTGATGTTCCTGGTACATATTTCTTACTGCCTGGTAACCCAACAGAAAAACAAAACAAAACCCCAGATTGGGGATTTCCAGCACTAAATCAACTGCAAATACATCCTACTGCAGGAATTAGATACAATAATCTCCAGAGCAGCAAAATGTAGTGGAGGATCAATGTGTGCTGGGCATAAATGCCAACTCAATCCACTGATGGAGCAGGGTAGGTACAATACAGAAAAAATACAGAAAAACTTCTCATAATCTGTATTTTCTGGCAGATCAGAGCATAAATAGAAACTTCAGGGGGAAATAGAGTTATTGTCCTGGGCATAATGTCCTTTAGGTATGCCAAAACAATCTCCCAAAAGGTAAATTCGCTTGTAGAGAAAAGGAATGCTCCATTCTAATCATTGTAGTATTAAAAATCATAATTTTGGTCCTTGAAATGAGCGCAGTGCAACATTTTTCAAACTTTCAAAACAGATGAATAACAGCTAGGTCCAACAGGGGGTTACATCAAAGGTTCTGTCACCATGAATTAGATAAATGGACATACTATTTAAACAAAGCTGCAAAGTTCTCAGTGGAAACACATTATCTTCTCTTTAGCTCTGTTGAAAACGATGTTTTCACTGTTTAGAGTCTGTTGCTAACCCAGTCATGAATCCCTGATGTGCTTTTGTGATTGTTTGGGTTGCTACATCACGTAATTCTCTGTCATCTAATAGCTCTATGCTGTAGGATTACTTCCTGCTAAATTTAAATGATCAGCTCACTGTATACTGGCGGTGTCCCAGGTTGATATCACTGAGCTTCATTCATACAAGAAGCCTATTTAAAAACTGGCATAAAAGCTCCATTGAAGACTGGATTGGAACATTCATTACATCTTAACCTAATTGAACATCCGTGCATTAAGTGAGCAGCCGCTTGCAGCCTTCATCACTGAATTTAAATGACTCTAAACCTTCTAGAAATACTCATGACTCTCTTTCTGTAATTGCTGCAAACACTGATTTCCCCTCAGCTTCAGATAAGTGAAGTATTAACAGGAGATACTGTCCTTTTGGGATAATTGTTAACATTTTACATACTGAAGCTATCACTAAAGTATGTAGATGGCTGAAAACTACTTGGCCGTTACTGCTATTAAAAAACACAGTGGACTGTGTTATCACACTTTGTTAATCATGTGTGAAACTCAATAGAAAACATACGTATATAACCCAAAGTGGAAGTGTCCGTTTCCTGATCTTGCACTCACTAAGAATCAGTGAAAGAACAACAAAGACAGAGGTGTCACCTTTAATTAACATTTCCTAGCTTTAAATGATCCACTCTCTCATTATTCTGCTGACTAAGTCCAGCTTCACCCGACTGGGCTTGGCTGCTCCTGGCCGGCCGACAACACATGTGGTACAATTAGCCTTGGCTTCATTGTGCACATGTGTTTGGTTTCTGAAGCATTTTGGTTATTTCTAACCAGAGACCGGAAAAACCCCAAACAGGAGTCATAAGGTCAAACCGAAGACTTTTATGTTTTATGTTTAATTGGTGGCAGTTAAGATGATGCATTCTGGGAGTCAGGGGACAAGTTCATGAGTGAATGGGGGATGTTTCTGCATGATGTGACTTGTGTACCGTCCTTACTCACTTCCATCAGAAAAACAACTTGTATAGACTGTTTATTTCCTACAGCTGTGAAGGCAGTCATTTCCATTTAGTCAGACACACATTTCATCCCATCACATTGGACTGGGTATTTCTATTCTGTGGTGTATTTTATTCTATTCCTTTTGCTGTATGTTTTTTTTTTTCTTGATGAAACATATGAAACCAGTCCTTACAGTGAGTATTATATGTATGTGAACACATGGTACAAAACCTCCTTTGACAATATTTGCTGGTAACATATTAATCTGATCTCCAAATAGCTCAAGTTGCTTAAGTGAGTCAGAAATCTTACTGAACTTGATACTTAAAAAGAATTATATTTAAGTTAAAGTGAAAGGTGTGGTACATTAAAACTACTAAGTAAATTTATTTTTATTTTTTTAATGTTACTTTATTAAACATAACTGAGTAACTGTTACTAATCACCTCTGCTTCTATTGATACAGTAAAATTGCTCAGTTTTAGATGAAAACAGGGCCTCATACGATATTTTCATATTCTTGTTGTGAATTTCTCTTATATTCTCTCCTACCTTAATGCAGTCCACCTGTGCATAAGTGAACGTGCAAGAAATCTGCATAGTTACCGCCCCGATAATGCCATATAAGGTTATGACTTCCCATGCTTTTGAAAGGTGTCATTCACAAAAAAGGAAACGGAAACGAAAAACATTACTGGTTTGGAGATTGAAGTTTAGCTGACTGAGAGCTGAGCAGCAAAATTAAAGGATCAGTAAAAAGTAAATGGCGTCTCCTGTTACAACAGTAAAAAGAAAAGAAAAAATTATTTCATTCAATAATTGTGGCAAAAACATGTCTAGAAAAAGCAATGTGGTCAATGAAAATTACTGATGGAGGCAAGAGGTGCATAATATGATGTAAATGCTTAATATGAGTTCGCCATCAACTAAAATGACAACATGTTTCAAATGTCTCCAGACCAAATACATACTCTCATATACAGTACAATGCACAATAAAAATGTTAACAACAAAACTCTAATACGATGAATTCAGACAAACTCACATCCAAACTTTGTTCAATACCAAAGCCAACGAGCTGTCATCAAGTGAAAACTCTTACTTTTAGAAGAGTTTCAAGCTGAACCTCCTTTCTGAACTTTCTATCCATTTTCTTTTCCAGATATTATTTCAACAGTAGCTTGATCTCACGTAGAACTCACTGACTTTTATTACCTTTGACAAAATTATAACAAATTGATTTGGTGTCCCCTGGCTAACAACAGCTGAAGGTGTAATGATCGCTAGTTCTGAAATGAGCGAATAACAATGTAATTTATATAAGCACAGCTGCATAATATATAATGATATAGACTAATAAAATGAACAAATGCTTCTAAGTAATAACCATTTTAGTAAAATAGTGAAAAACTAGGTTTGGATAACAACTGACTAATTGTGGAAGACTCCTATTTCTGGTCTGGAGGACTAGCAATATTTGTTCGTAACAGAAATAAGATTAGAAAAGTGGTGATTGTGTCATTTTTTTTACTTAGTCACCTATTTGTTTGCATTAATGCTTATTGCACAAGGTCCAATGTGTTTTATGGTTAGATTAAAATTATTTTTTGGGGGGTTAAGTGTTGCCTAAGGAATTTTTTTTAATGATGAAACACAAATTCTCTTAATATAAGAAATCAAATGTTAGCTAATAAATTTACTAATGTTGTACATTAAACTTTGCATGGTCTGAAAAAGGGTTGTTTTCATGTCAGCTTTCAGGTAGAAAAACATAAAACATATACAAAGTAACCATAGTTTTGATTAGTATATTATTTAAATGGTAAAAAGAACCATAAAAAGTGGCTCAATAATGAGAAAAAGTCACAGATAGAGTTCCCCTGTTGCCTCAGAGAGTGCAGCTTGCAACCACTGATTTTAAACATGAATCCTGCTCTTGCTGGTTTGGCCAAAACACCAAAGATCCTGATACATTCAAAGAAAAAGAATCAAGGCAAGAAAATTAAGCCTAAAACAAATATTCTTAATTCTGTTAACCTTACTCATCAGACAAGCTTGCAGTGATTTTACAGAAATAAAGTCCCAACCCATCACATGTCATAGCTTAGTTTCCTTTCTGACCAAAACAACAGTGAATGCAGCCAAATATGTGTTTGTGATGTCAGATCCTGGATCTGCTCTACTCAGAGTGGAGGAGCAGGTCTGCTGGAGATGGATCTGCAGCACACCGCGAATAGCAAACAGAGAAAAACAGAGCAGACCGTCTCTATCTGGGAGCTTCCAGCAGCAGGGGATGGAGACCCCTTAAAAACAGATTGAGAATATCACGCACATTAAAAACATTCAAAAATTCAGATGTTTTCCATCGCAGATCCTCCACCCAGCAGGGACCTGTGGAGCTCATAGAATGACATCAGAAAGAGAAGAGGAGGAGAGGGAGGACAAATTCTTGAAGTATGAGAAAACTTTACTGCTCTCCTCCTTCCCTCCTCTTCCTCGGTTCTTTCTTTTCTTTCTTTTTCTCCTTCTATCCATCCCCCTCCTCCTGCCGGTCAGTCAAAGAGAGAACCCCACAGGAACAAGCAAATAGGCTTCTGGACAGCTTCTGACAATCTCTTTACATCTCCTAGCAGGTAAGATGCTTTTTTCTTATCTCTTTAAATTTATTTTGATTTAATTTGAATTTATAATGTTACAATTTAATTATATGGCCCTCATAATAATAGCTGATTTCCAGACCTATAAAGATTTTACAATTAACTTCATTATGCCTCATTCAAATATTCATAACTTGTTCTCATGATTAAAGATTTGAAATAAACTCAATTTGAATTTCTCCTTTCAAAATAAGGAAAACAAACATTTTTTTTAGAAAAGATTTTAAAAATGCTCGATGTAAAAATGCTATTTGATTGCAAATGAAAAAGAAAATTGTGATTTATCTTATAACTGACAAAACAATCAGCTAACTGTGAACCAGGCTATTATTTCTTAATGATAGATTAAATAATATTGAAGCATATAATCATTTTACTAAAGGTGAAAATCATGTTAACACTTTAACTTTATTTACTTTTCCATGCAAAAAATGCTGTAGGAAATGGTCCTTTACCTAAACTTAAAATGTATTATTGCACCTTTTCTCCTGATAATAAAGAGAACTGATTTAATCCCTAAGTTTAATAAAAAAATACTGCAAACCAAAAGAAAGGAATGCTGTTTTTGATTTAGCCTAGATGAGGTGAGAAATACAGCTTCATGTTGGGATTTCTTTGGCTCTTTATGGTTTTATGTAGTGTTCATGAGTTTGGTCTGTGGAGGTGTTTGCCTTTTTGCCCTGTGATGGATTTCACAGACTTCAGAATCAGTGTGACCAAGAGTAGCTAAAGAAACCAGATCATCATCATCATCCATATTTGGACAGAAGGAAACTATGCATGTTGATTGTTTTCTTTACCATCCCCATATACTTTTATTTACATCTGAGGTGTCATGATCTCTATGTGCTTTTGGCCCTTTTCCACATTAGATGAATGGATTTCACTAACCCAAGTAAGTTAGGGTCAAACACATAGCTGTAGTAGAATATGTAATCAGTTATTGACTCTTTGACACTCCACCCCTGGGGTGTACCACTCCAAAAATTACAGTCATGGGATCTAGAGCAACTCCTTTTTTATTTTAGGACTGAATTAATATTAAAGGTAAAGAGGAGGGTTTTCACAAATTTTTGAAAAGACCCGTCCTCTCCATTATATAAAAAAAAAAAAAAAAAAAATGCACAAACACAACCCTGTACCTGCTTCCGAGAGGGAACGTTTATTAAACGCGTGCGAGAGCATGCACGAGCCTATTTCTCCTCATGCACGCTCTGTTTAAAAGTTGCTGGTTGTACCGCTCCTACAAGCTGACTTTCCAAAAGCAGATTTGCAATTTTTCCACTTTGTCTGACTTCACCGACGGTAAGTGAAAATGGGGATGAGCACGTAGGATGGTGTTACAAAAACATATAAACAGAATGATTGACAATTAGGAGGACCACTTAGTTTGAAAAAGAACTATATCTTTAATTAAAGATTTCCAGCCGGAAGCAATGTAAACATGAGTATAACTAAAACCTTAGTGTCAGGGTGGCAGAGGCTTTGCGACGATGAAGAGACTTGGGGTCCTCGTGAAAATATTTAGCTAATTTGGTGTTGGTTCAATGAGAGAGATTTTAAAGCTAGATTAATCTGTCTGATATTCATGAGGTGGATGTTCTATTTATACTTTTTATTTCAGATGTCACCAGTTATCTACGTTCTTAAATCTTGGTCTCTCTGTGTTTCAAGAAGAAGTAGTGCTCGATATTTTATGTATTGAATGATGACATGTAACTGGAAAACATGTCCTCAATAATGTGACTTAAAGGAGAAGTCTGGTCATATTCAGAATTCAAACTTCTGAAAGTACTTTAAATGTGAAATTAATGCATACTGTTCAATAAATGATAAGTGTTTTTATTTAAGAGTAATTTTCATTTTAATATGCTATACTGGAGGCATCTATGTTTGTAAAAGACCACTGGTAGTATTGAGGACCATGATAAAGTCCCCAACAAAAATCAAGGGGTGTGTGGCCGAGTTGTGAAGCAGCAGAGACTTCCAGACCTCTCTCTCCTCTGACAGCTCCTCCAGCTCTTCTTGGAGAAGCCCTAGTCCCTCCCAGGCCAGCTGAGAGACATAGTCCCTCCATTATGTTCTAGGTCCTCCCCTGGGCCTCCTCCCGGTGGGACGTGCCTTGAACAGCTCCAAAGGAATAGTCAAGGGGACATCCTGAATAGATGTCCAAGCCACCTCAGATGACTCCTCTTGATGTGAAGGAGAAGCAGCTCCATTCTGAGCCTCTCCAGGATGACCGAGCTCCTCTCCCTATCTCTATGGGAATGCTCAGCCACCCTGCACAGAAAGCTCATTGTAGCCTCTTTTATAAGGGATATTATTCCTTTTGTCAAAATCTAGATTTCGTGGCAAAAGGGGAGGGTAGGAACGTAGACCGAAAAATTTACCAAAAATTTACCATCTCCCACTTATCCCATCAGGGTTGGGTTGGGGCCAGTGGTGGGGTACTCTCTGGACAGGTCACCAGTCTGTCACCGCGCAACACAGAGACATACAATCATGCACTCACAATCACACATAAAGACAATTTAGAGAAGCTATTTTACTTAACAGTTAGGTTTTTGTACTGTGGGAGGAAGCCTGAGTACCCAGAAGGGTTTCAATACATGCACAGGGAGAAGATATGCACAGGGAGAAGAACTCCATGGAGAAGAACTCCATGGAGAAGAACTCCATGGAGAAAGGCCCTGGTTAGGGAATTAACCCACTTCCTTATAGCTTTAATGCAACAGTGCTACCCATGCAGCACGGTTCTAACCCACTAACCCACATTGGGACGAACTGTCCCATCCATCCATTTTCTGTCACGCTTATCCCAAGCGGAATCGTGAGGGGTGCTGGTGCCTATCTCCAGCTGTCTATGGGTGAAAAAGCTGAACAGATTAGTTTCAGAGCTGTCCAGGGGTACACCCTGTCACCCCGTCAGTCCATCGCAGGGCAACACAGAGACAAACAACCATACACGCACACACTCACACCTAAGGAGAATTTAGAGAAGCCAATTAACCTAACAGTCATGTTTTTGGACTGTGGGAGGAAGCCGGTGTACCTGGAGAGAACCCAAGCATGCACAGAGAAGACAAGCAAACTCCTTGCTGCAATGCAGCAGTGCTACCCACTGTGCCACTGGTAGCCCACCAACTGTCTCATTTAGGAAGTTTTCACTAACTTAAACTATTGGGAGCAACCAATTTTACCATTGTAGTTTGGTTTCTGCAAATTGTACATTTTTACCCTTTAAAGTATGTGCACCCCCATATTTTGAATTTATTTTAGGGTGGTACATCCAAGTTACTTTCTTTAATTTAATATCTTTTGGATGATGATGACTGTGGACAGATGTGTACTCTGCAAAAACATGACCTCCACTTTCAGGTTGTTTAGATGCTAGAGTAAATTACTTTTCTTCACTGAATGGTTGAGTTCCCTAACATTCCAACAAATAAAATTTGGTCTATTCATGTCATTCACGGAGCCCATCTGGTAATCAACAAATAGGCAAAGTCTAAATACATGTATGCTGTGATGCATCAGCTCTATCCCTGAAAGGATAAAGAAATAATAAGAAAATAGAAGAAAGAAATACATAACAGAAAACAATACAAGATGAAAAGAATTAAATAAAACAATGAAATCCCGTCTCCAGGGAAACCACCCCCTGCCGGTCTTTCCCCAGCTGAGAAACTGCACCCACCATGCCTCCCAAGCCACTGTGAAGCAATGGATACAAATCTTACCCAGTGAAGCTAAAACCTAATATTTATCTATTTCGTTTAGCAGCTACAAACACAAAAATCAACAAGAACCATATGTTAAACAGTTCATCCAAATGAACACATAGAATTCCTACTGGAAAAGCTGGCATTTCAAAGGCTTAACAATCAGTTATTGATATAAGAAAATAATAAAGTAAAAAAAGATAAATAGAACAAAAGATGAACAAAGCTTAGAGCGCAGTATATTTACATAGCACCAGCAATAACTGTATCCAGTGGCCAATTATCGAATAAAAGCCATCTGACAACTAACAATGCCACAAGTCTCTAAATAAAAGTTGTTGCTGTCATTGGGTCAGTGCAGATCTTTTGTTCACCATCCATGTTTGTGATGAACAATCTTGCTTAGTAAAAAAGTTCAACAGCCCTCATTAAGAGCAAGCAACCAACTAGATATAGCAGGCTGGATGGGTAAACTGATGGATGTTTAGTGGATAGATAAACAGACTGATCTTACTTCATTACCAAGAAGCAGGTATTTGTATTTAAGGACTCCGTTAACATGAGAAAACACACTAAATCAGTGAAATAGATTGAGTGAGTGAGTGGAGAACTTGCTCACAAATATTTTACTTTAAACTGATTCCTTACACTGTGCCTCTGTTTTTGTTATGTTTTTTTGGCAAACAAGCATCCCCTAAGGGAATGCCAAAAGTATTATTTGAAAGATGATTTTATTGACAAAGGTAATTGAAACCAGGGTGGCCCAATAAGGAAAGGATGAGTTTCTTTTTTCAACTGGGAATCTACTAAATCAAATTTTTTATGATTTCTTTAGCAAGACCTGATATTTGCCAGACCCATAGAAAAGAAGAAGAAAAAAAAACAAAAAAACCCCACAACTGAACTTGTTTCCCAACATGAAGTAGGCTCCTAGTCCTACGATACAACAATCATGCCTGGATCTCAATAAAGTTCAAGAGACATCTGGGAAGGGTTTCCAAAAGCCTTCCTTAGGGTTTGGAACTACAGAGAACCACAGAGAGAGCCATAATCTGCAAATGCAGAGAGCATATTGATAATTGTTCCAAGGGTGGCCTGCCAACCAAATTTACTCCCAATCTAACTTGAACCAACCCCAATTATGAAAAAATAATCTGGGTATGATTCACAAGAGTTCTGAGAAATTAATCTTTGGACAGTCCACAGCAAAGTGAAACCTTTTGCGACATGTACATCAGGTTAGATACTGTATGGTGTCAATTCAACTCTGCTTTTCATTAAAAGATCATCAGCAGTGGAAAATGGTGATTGTTCTGAAGGTGCCTGGGGTCTTTGGTTTCTTGGGACCTGAATGACTTGCATGTAGCTTTGTTGATGGAACCATGAATTCTGCTCTCTGCCAGAAAATCCTGAAAGACTTTGTGAGCAGGACAATGATCCAAACCACAATGCAGGCTTGTAATGGTTCTAAAAACAAGATGAACACTTTGGGATTCACCACATCCAACATTAATTAAGATGTTGTCACATGACAGTCTGTTCATTCTCAAAAAATATATTTTTTAGATATTAGAAAGAAATCAAAAGAAAATAGAATTATTTGTTTAATTCTTTTTGGGAAAGAGCCACTGGCAGTCATCTCAAAACCCAGAAGAGAGTAATTTCAATCAGCAGTGGGTACAACAAGTTATTACACTGATGGAGTAATTTCATTTCCATCAAGTCCATTATTATTTGATTCACTTTTATTCCTTAAAATATTTTCAAAACAGCTGTTCCCTCTATTTCCCTGAATATTGAAACTTGTTTTATCCTCTGAGGAAGAGTATTTAACTATGGCAAAAATACATTATTGGAAAACCAGAAAAGGAGGCAAACACTTATTTTTACAACATCATTAGGGAACAAACTAACAACTCCAAATAGACAGATTCTAGGCTCCATTATTGCTACTGTAGGATCTACCTTCTGTTTATTTGGGTGAATGTAACAAAACTCTGGATAAGGCTTAGTTGCTCTATCATGGAGGAAGGTTCTAGCTCAGAGAACCAAGCACTCACTGATCAAACTGGACATTTCATATATGCACAGTTGTTGGACAATTGTTGAAATCCCTAAAACACAGAAAGTATGTATTTAGGTCACCTGAAAGTTATCATGAGAAAACTGGAAATTATAAAAGCATGTATAATGCTCTAAACATATTTAATCTTTATGCTCACGAGAAACACAAACATTTAAATCACTTTCTAGACTCACTTTCCTCATCTCTTCTATGAATACCACAGGGTTATTGAAAGTAAATCACCGGACAAAGCTCCAAGACAGAAGGAAAGTTATTTTTACCAGAGATAGCAAAGTGAAAAGGGAGGAAAAAGCATTAACCAACAGAACAAAAAAGACAGAGTCTGAACTTTAGGTATGCTTTATGGATATGTGTGTCGCGTGAGAAATGGAGCAGCTGGAACAGCTGTCACTGTCACATACAGTATTTACAAGCTAACTGTTCCCACTGGCATCTGTAGAACAGGTTCTAACGGCTGGCTGTGATTCTGACAGATATGAATTAAATCATGGAGTTTAGCCCTGACTGGATCAGCAATAAATTAAGTGGATAGAAATGTTCAAGATACAGCATGGTTGCAGGGGAGTCCCCATAACCTGACAAACTGTGGGAACTCTAAATAGATGGAAATTTATAGCACAAGGCAAGTTTTCAGCTGCTGTTCTGAAAAACAAAATTTATCTGAAATGTGGCCTAGAAGACTATAAAGTTGCTGAGAAATTGCATCAGCGCTTTAACAACTAAAAGTGCTTCCCCATCAGGATTATTTTAAAGAATTTTAAATCTTAAACCCAGGATGTGTGCAATATATTTCCTGGTTGACCTGATGAAACGCAAATTTGTAATGAGGAGACACCATACTGATGTAGGTTATATTTATTTATATATTTTGGTTATATTTTAAGTTTTTATAGACACAATAATCTCTAAGACAAATAAAAACACATAAAAATCTATTATTAAATCAAACATCATGTTAAAGGTAATAAAAAGATATTGTTATATTTTTTTGGCTTTTCTCTGTGAACTTTTTCATTGTAGCTTGTTGGTTCATGTTAACTCTTGTTTTTCTTGAAGCTGGTTTATCTTGTTTATTGCAGTCCGTTTATTCCATGCTGTTCATGCTAGACATGTTTTTGTGATACTTTGCCACTTTTCATCCCATATGTGTTGTCCCCTTTGCGTTTAGTCTTGTTTGGTTTAGTATTTAGTATGTAAAATCTTCTTTTTTCTTTGACTGCCACATTAATATGATGTTCAAGTTTGTTATCAAACAGCAAAAGTTAGGGTAAAATAACAGCGTGCCTCTGAGAGTTATAACAGTCTCATGTTTGGATGAGATTAGCATACTCCACAATAAAGGTTTCTATATTTCTTTATGGTTTGAATTATGTCTCCTGACCTGAAGTAAAAACAAATTATATAAAAAAGGCAAAAAATAAATGAATAAATAACTAAAAACCTTGGCTAAGAAAATACCACCAGTTACTTTCAAATTATCAGTATGGATGGGACCCATTCCTCTAAAGTTATATCACATAAATTAAGCCTTAAATAACACTTTTTTTCATTCGTCCAGCTCACCAAGTGAAACGCACAATGCTTTTGAGCCTTTATTTTCATTAACAAGGATGATTTTGTGATTCCAGCCAATTAAACAAAACATTCAAGATTGAAATTATCTATCTATCTATCTATCTATCTATCTATCTATCTATCTATCTATCTATCTATCTATCTATCTATCTATCTATCTAT